>NW_026683012.1:0-121330 GCF_027887145.1 Ammospiza caudacuta
CCACACGTTTTCATTGGCACCATTGCTAAGCCTAGGCTGAATCACCTGCCTCCAGTCTCAGCTAGGGACATGGTTTTTTAAACCAGGAAGCCCTGAGCTCCAGGCACACGGCAGCTGTGAAAGGCATCCCAAGGGGAGTACAAAAGTGCAACAACATGGCAGCTTTCACAGCTTTTTCCTTGGCACCATCCCTATACCTAGGCTGATTTATCTGCCTAGGGTTAGGGTTAGGGCTCAGCCTAGGGCTAGGATTTTTTTAAGCAGGAAGCCCTGAGTTCCAGGCTTACTGCATCTGCCAAAGGCATCCCAAAGGGAGCGCAGAAGTGCCACAACATGGCTGCTTTCACAGCTTTTTCCTTAGGAAGAACCCTAATACCCGGCTGATTTACCTTCCTAGGGTTACTGTTAGGCTTAGGCCTAGGACTTTTAAAACCAGGAAGCCCTGTGCTCCAGGCACACTGCAGCTGTTAAAGGCATCCCAAGGGGAGCGCAAAAGTGACACAACTTGGCTGCCTCCACTGCTATTTCCATGAGACCATCCCGAATCATAGGCTGATTTTCCTTCCTAGGCTTAAGGTTTGAGTTAGGCCTAGGGTTAGTGTTCTTTTAACCAGAAAGCCCTGAGTTCCAAGAACACAGCAGCTGCGAAGGACTACCCAAGAAGAGCGCAGAAGTGCCTCAACATGCCTGCCTCCACAGCTTTTTCCTTGGGGACGTCCCGAAACGAAGGCTGATTTAGAAGCCTCCAGTTTGGGCTAAAGTTGTGGTTTTTTAAACCAGGAAGCCCTGTGCTCCAAGCACACTGCAGCTGTGAAAGGCATCCCAAGGGGAGCGCAAAAGTGCCACAACATGGCTGTCTCCACAGCTTTTCCCTTGGGATAATTCCTAAACCCAGGCTGATTTAAATGACCAGTGTTACGGTTAGGGTTAGGGTTACGCCTAGGTGTAGAGCTTTTTAAACCAGCAAGCTCTGAGCTCCAGGCACACGGCAGCTGCGAAAGGCATCCCAAGGGGAGCACAAAAGTGCCAGAAAATGGCTGCCTCCACACGTTTTCATTGGCACCATTGCTAAGCCTAGGCTGAATCACCTGCCTCCAGTCTCAGCTAGGGACATGGTTTTTTAAACCAGGAAGCCCTGAGCTCCAGGCACACGGCAGCTGTGAAAGGCATCCCAAGGGGAGTACAAAAGTGCAACAACATGGCAGCTTTCACAGCTTTTTTTCCTTGGCACCATCCCTATACCTAGGCTGATTTATCTGCCTAGGTTTAGGGTTAGGGCTCAGCCAAGGGCAAGGATTTTTTTTAACCAGGAAGCCCTGAGTTCCAGGCTTACTGCATCTGCCAAAGGCATCCCAAAGGGAGCTCAGAAGTGCCACAACATGGCTGCTTTCACAGCTTTTTCCTTAGATAGAACCCTAATACCCGGCTGATTTACCTTCCTAGGGTTACTGTTAGGCTTAGGCCTAGGACTTTTAAAACCAGGAAGCCCTGTGCTCCAGGCACACTGCAGCTGTGAAAGGCATCCCAAGGGGAGCGCAAAAGTGACACAACTTGGCTGCCTCCACTGCTATTTCCATGAGACCATCCCGAATCATAGGCTGATTTTCCTTCCTAGGCTTAAGGTTTGAGTTAGGCCTAGGGTTAGTGTTCTTTTAACCAGAAAGCCCTGAGTTCCAAGAACACAGCAGCTGCGAAGGACTACCCAAGAAGAGCGCAGAAGTGCCTCAACATGCCTGCCTCCACAGCTTTTTCCTTGGGGACGTCCCGAAACGAAGGCTGATTTAGAAGCCTCCAGTTTGGGCTAAAGTTGTGGTTTTTTACACCAGGAAGCCCTGTGCTCCAAGCACACTGCAGCTGTGAAAGGCATCCCAAGGGGAGCGCAAAAGTGCCACAACATGGCTGTCTCCACAGCTTTTCCATTGGGATAATTCCTAAACCCAGGCTGATTTAAATGACCAGTGTTACGGTTAGGGTTAGGGTTACGCCTAGGTGTAGAGCTTTTTAAACCAGCAAGCTCTGAGCTCCAGGCACACGGCAGCTGCGAAAGGCATCCCAAGGGGAGCACAAAAGTGCCAGAAAATGGCTGCCTCCACACGTTTTCATTGGCACCATTGCTAAGCCTAGGCTGAATCACCTGCCTCCAGTCTCAGCTAGGGACATTGTTTTTTAAACCAGGAAGCCCTGAGCTCCAGGCACACGGCAGCTGTGAAAGGCATCCCAAGGGAGTACAAAAGTGCAACAACATGGCAGCTTTCACAGCTTTTTCCTTGGCACCATCCCTATACCTAGGCTGATTTATCTGCCTAGGGTTAGGGTTAGGGCTCAGCCTAGGGCTAGGATTTTTTTAAGCAGGAAGCCCTGAGTTCCAGGCTTACTGCATCTGCCATAGGCATCCCAAAGGGAGCGCAGAAGTGCCACAACATGGCTGCTTTCACAGCTTTTTCCTTAGGAAGAACCCTAATACCCGGCTGATTTACCTTCCTAGGGTTACTGTTAGGCTTAGGCCTAGGACTTTTAAAACCAGGAAGCCCTGTGCTCCAGGCACACTGCAGCTGTGAAAGGCATCCCAAGGGGAGCGCAAAAGTGACACAACTTGGCTGCCTCCACTGCTATTTCCATGAGACCATCCCGAATCATAGGCTGATTTTCCTTCCTAGGCTTAAGGTTTGAGTTAGGCCTAGGGTTAGTGTTCTTTTAACCAGAAAGCCCTGAGTTCCAAGAACACAGCAGCTGCGAAGGACTACCCAAGAAGAGCGCAGAAGTGCCTCAACATGCCTGCCTCCACAGCTTTTTCCTTGGGGACGTCCCGAAACGAAGGCTGATTTAGAAGCCTCCAGTTTGGGCTAAAGTTGTGGTTTTTTACACCAGGAAGCCCTGTGCTCCAAGCACACTGCAGCTGTGAAAGGCATCCCAAGGGGAGCGCAAAAGTGCCACAACATGGCTGTCTCCACAGCTTTTCCCTTGGGATAATTCCTAAACCCAGGCTGATTTAAATGACCAGTGTTACGGTTAGGGTTAGGGTTACGCCTAGGTGTAGAGCTTTTTAAACCAGCAAGCTCTGAGCTCCAGGCACACGGCAGCTGCGAAAGGCATCCCAAGGGGAGCACAAAAGTGCCAGAAAATGGCTGCCTCCACACGTTTTCATTGGCACCATTGCTAAGCCTAGGCTGAATCACCTGCCTCCAGTCTCAGCTAGGGACATGGTTTTTTAAACCAGGAAGCCCTGAGCTCCAGGCACACGGCAGCTGTGAAAGGCATCCCAAGGGGAGTACAAAAGTGCAACAACATGGCAGCTTTCACAGCTTTTTCCTTGGCACCATCCCTATACCTAGGCTGATTTATCTGCCTAGGCTTAGGGTTAGGGCTCAGCCTAGGGCTAGGATTTTTTTAAGCAGGAAGCCCTGAGTTCCAGGCTTACTGCATCTGCCAAAGGCATCCCAAAGGGAGCGCAGAAGTGCCACAACATGGCTGCTTTCACAGCTTTTTCCTTAGGAAGAACCCTAATACCCGGCTGATTTACCTTCCTAGGGTTACTGTTAGGCTTAGGCCTAGGACTTTTAAAACCAGGAAGACCTGTGCTCCAGGCACACTGCAGCTGTTAAAGGCATCCCAAGGGGAGCGCAAAAGTGACACAACTTGGCTGCCTCCACTGCTATTTCCATGAGACCATCCCGAATCATAGGCTGATTTTCCTTCCTAGGCTTAAGGTTTGAGTTAGGTCTAGGGTTAGTGTTCTTTTAACCAGAAAGCCCTGAGTTCCAAGAACACAGCAGCTGCGAAGGACTACCCAAGAAGAGCGCAGAAGTGCCTCAACATGCCTGCCTCCACAGCATTTTCCTTGGGGATGTCCCGAAACGAAGGCTGATTTAGAAGCCTCCAGTTTGGGCTAAAGTTGTGGTTTTTTAAAGCAGGAAGCCCTGTGCTCCAAGCACACTGCAGCTGTGAAAGGCATCCCAAGGGGAGCGCAAAAGTGCCACAACATGGCTGTCTCCACAGCTTTTCCCTTGGGATAATTCCTAAACCCAGGCTGCTTTAAATGACCAGTGTTACGGTTAGGGTTAGGGTTACGCCTAGGTGTAGAGCTTTTTAAACCAGCAAGCTCTGAGCTCCAGGCACACGGCAGCTGCGAAAGGCATCCCAAGGGGAGCACAAAAGTGCCAGAAAATGGCT
The DNA here is from genome assembly GCF_027887145.1 of Ammospiza caudacuta. Taxonomy (NCBI): domain Eukaryota; kingdom Metazoa; phylum Chordata; class Aves; order Passeriformes; family Passerellidae; genus Ammospiza; species Ammospiza caudacuta. The sequence continues at coordinate 4,171 of NW_026683012.1, forward strand.
GCCTCCACACGTTTTCATTGGCACCATTGCTAAGCCTAGGCTGAATCACCTGCCTCCAGTCTCAGCTAGGGACATGGTTTTTTAAACCAGGAAGCCCTGAGCTCCAGGCACACGGCAGCTGTGAAAGGCATCCCAAGGGGAGTACAAAAGTGCAACAACATGGCAGCTTTCACAGCTTTTTCCTTGGCACCATCCCTATACCTAGGCTGATTTATCTGCCTAGGCTTAGGGTTAGGACTCAGCCTAGGGCTAGGATTTTTTTAAGCAGGAAGCCCTGAGTTCCAGGCTTACTGCATCTGCCAAAGGCATCCCAAAGGGAGCGCAGAAGTGCCACAACATGGCTGCTTTCACAGCTTTTTCCTTAGGAAGAACCCTAATACCCGGCTGATTTACCTTCCTAGGGTTACTGTTAGGCTTAGGCCTAGGACTTTTAAAACCAGGAAGCCCTGTGCTCCAGGCACACTGCAGCTGTGAAAGGCATCCCAAGGGGAGCGCAAAAGTGACACAACTTGGCTGCCTCCACTGCTATTTCCATGAGACCATCCCGAATCATAGGCTGATTTTCCTTCCTAGGCTTAAGGTTTGAGTTAGGCCTAGGGTTAGTGTTCTTTTAACCAGAAAGCCCTGAGTTCCAAGAACACAGCAGCTGCGAAGGACTACCCAAGAAGAGCGCAGAAGTGCCTCAACATGCCTGCCTCCACAGGTTTTTCCTTGGGGACGTCCCGAAACGAAGGCTGATTTAGAAGCCTCCAGTTTGGGCTAAAGTTGTGGTTTTTAAACCAGGAAGCCCTGTGCTCCAAGCACACTGCAGCTGTGAAAGGCATCCCAAGGGGAGCGCAAAAGTGCCACAACATGGCTGTCTCCACAGCTTTTCCCTTGGGATAATTCCTAAACCCAGGCTGATTTAAATGACCAGTGTTACGGTTAGGGTTAGGGTTACGCCTAGGTGTAGAGCTTTTTAAACCAGCAAGCTCTGAGCTCCAGGCACACGGCAGCTGCGAAAGGCATCCCAAGGGGAGCACAAAAGTGCCAGAAAATGGCTGCCTCCACACGTTTTCATTGGCACCATTGCTAAGCCTAGGCTGAATCACCTGCCTCCAGTCTCAGCTAGGGACATTGTTTTTTAAACCAGGAAGCCCTGAGCTCCAGGCACACGGCAGCTGTGAAAGGCATCCCAAGGGGAGTACAAAAGTGCAACAACATGGCAGCTTTCACAGCTTTTTCCTTGGCACCATCCCTATACCTAGGCTGATTTATCTGCCTAGGGTTAGGGTTAGGGCTCAGCCTAGGGCTAGGATTTTTTTAAGCAGGAAGCCCTGAGTTCCAGGCTTACTGCATCTGCCATAGGCATCCCAAAGGGAGCGCAGAAGTGCCACAACATGGCTGCTTTCACAGCTTTTTCCTTAGGAAGAACCCTAATACCCGGCTGATTTACCTTCCTAGGGTTACTGTTAGGCTTAGGCCTAGGACTTTTAAAACCAAGAAGCCCTGTGCTCCAGGCACACTGCAGCTGTGAAAGGCATCCCAAGGGGAGCGCAAAAGTGACACAACTTGGCTGCCTCCACTGCTATTTCCATGAGACCATCCCGAATCATAGGCTGATTTTCCTTCCTAGGCTTAAGGTTTGAGTTAGGCCTAGGGTTAGTGTTCTTTTAACCAGAAAGCCCTGAGTTCCAAGAACACAGCAGCTGCGAAGGACTACCCAAGAAGAGCGCAGAAGTGCCTCAACATGCCTGCCTCCACAGCTTTTTCCTTGGGGACGTCCCGAAACGAAGGCTGATTTAGAAGCCTCCAGTTTGGGCTAAAGTTGTGGTTTTTTACACCAGGAAGCCCTGTGCTCCAAGCACACTGCAGCTGTGAAAGGCATCCCAAGGGGAGCGCAAAAGTGCCACAACATGGCTGTCTCCACAGCTTTTCCCTTGGGATAATTCCTAAACCCAGGCTGATTTAAATGACCAGTGTTACGGTTAGGGTTAGGGTTACGCCTAGGTGTAGAGCTTTTTAAACCAGCAAGCTCTGAGCTCCAGGCACACGGCAGCTGCAAAAGGCATCCCAAGGGGAGCACAAAAGTGCCAGAAAATGGCTGCCTCCACACGTTTTCATTGGCACCATTGCTAAGCCTAGGCTGAATCACCTGCCTCCAGTCTCAGCTAGGGACATGGTTTTTTAAACCAGGAAGCCCTGAGCTCCAGGCACTTGGCAGCTGTGAAAGGCATCCCAAGGGGAGTACAAAAGTGCAACAACATGGCAGCTTTCACAGCTTTTTCCTTGGCACCATCCCTATACCTAGGCTGATTTATCTGCCTAGGGTTAGGGTTAGGGCTCAGCCTAGGGCTAGGATTTTTTTTAACCAGGAAGCCCTGAGTTCCAGGCTTACTGCATCTGCCAAAGGCATCCCAAAGGGAGCGCAGAAGTGCCACAACATGGCTGCTTTCACAGCTTTTTCCTTAGGAAGAACCCTAATACCCGGCTGATTTACCTTCCTAGGGTTACTGTTAGGCTTAGGCCTAGGACTTTTAAAACCAGGAAGACCTGTGCTCCAGGCACACTGCAGCTGTTAAAGGCATCCCAAGGGGAGCGCAAAAGTGACACAACTTGGCTGCCTCCACTGCTATTTCCATGAGACCATCCCGAATCATAGGCTGATTTTCCTTCCTAGGCTTAAGGTTTGAGTTAGGTCTAGGGTTAGTGTTCTTTTAACCAGAAAGCCCTGAGTTCCAAGAACACAGCAGCTGCGAAGGACTACCCAAGAAGAGCGCAGAAGTGCCTCAACATGCCTGCCTCCACAGCTTTTTCCTTGGGGATGTCCCGAAACGAAGGCTGATTTAGAAGCCTCCAGTTTGGGCTAAAGTTGTGGTTTTTTAAACCAGGAAGCCCTGTGCTCCAAGCACACTGCAGCTGTGAAAGGCATCCCAAGGGGAGCGCAAAAGTGCCACAACATGGCTGTCTCCACAGCTTTTCCCTTGGGATAATTCCTAAACCCAGGCTGCTTTAAATGACCAGTGTTACGGTTAGGGTTAGGGTTACGCCTAGGTGTAGAGCTTTTTAAACCAGCAAGCTCTGAGCTCCAGGCACACGGCAGCTGCGAAAGGCATCCCAAGGGGAGCACAAAAGTGCCAGAAAATGGCTGCCTCCACACGTTTTCATTGGCACCATTGCTAAGCCTAGGCTGAATCACCTGCCTCCAGTCTCAGCTAGGGACATGGTTTTTTAAACCAGGAAGCCCTGAGCTCCAGGCACTTGGCAGCTGTGAAAGGCATCCCAAGGGGAGTACAAAAGTGCAACAACATGGCAGCTTTCACAGCTTTTTCCTTGGCACCATCCCTATACCTAGGCTGATTTATCTGCCTAGGCTTAGGGTTAGGACTCAGCCTAGGGCTAGGATTTTTTTAAGCAGGAAGCCCTGAGTTCCAGGCTTACTGCATCTGCCAAAGGCATCCCAAAGGGAGCGCAGAAGTGCCACAACATGGCTGCTTTCACAGCTTTTTCCTTAGGAAGAACCCTAATACCCGGCTGATTTACCTTCCTAGGGTTACTGTTAGGCTTAGGCCTAGGACTTTTAAAACCAGGAAGCCCTGTGCTCCAGGCACACTGCAGCTGTGAAAGGCATCCCAAGGGGAGCGCAAAAGTGACACAACTTGGCTGCCTCCACTGCTATTTCCATGAGACCATCCCGAATCATAGGCTGATTTTCCTTCCTAGGCTTAAGGTTTGAGTTAGGCCTAGGGTTAGTGTTCTTTTAACCAGAAAGCCCTGAGTTCCAAGAACACAGCAGCTGCGAAGGACTACCCAAGAAGAGCGCAGAAGTGCCTCAACATGCCTGCCTCCACAGCTTTTTCCTTGGGGACGTCCCGAAACGAAGGCTGATTTAGAAGCCTCCAGTTTGGGCTAAAGTTGTGGTTTTTTAAAGCAGGAAGCCCTGTGCTCCAAGCACACTGCAGCTGTGAAAGGCATCCCAAGGGGAGCGCAAAAGTGCCACAACATGGCTGTCTCCACAGCTTTTCCCTTGGGATAATTCCTAAACCCAGGCTGATTTAAATGACCAGTGTTACGGTTAGGGTTAGGGTTACGCCTAGGTGTAGAGCTTTTTAAACCAGCAAGCTCTGAGCTCCAGGCACACGGCAGCTGCGAAAGGCATCCCAAGGGGAGCACAAAAGTGCCAGAAAATGGCTGCCTCCACACGTTTTCATTGGCACCATTGCTAAGCCTAGGCTGAATCACCTGCCTCCAGTCTCAGCTAGGGACATGGTTTTTTAAACCAGGAAGCCCTGAGCTCCAGGCACACGGCAGCTGTGAAAGGCATCCCAAGGGGAGTACAAAAGTGCAACAACATGGCAGCTTTCACAGCTTTTTCCTTGGCACAATCCCTATACCTAGGCTGATTTATCTGCCTAGGGTTAGGGTTAGGGCTCAGCCAAGGGCAAGGATTTTTTTAAGCCGGAAGCCCTGAGTTCCAGGCTTACTGCATCTGCCAAAGGCATCCCAAAGGGAGCGCAGAAGTGCCACAACATGGCTGCTTTCACAGCTTTTTCCTTAGGAAGAACCCTAATACCCGGCTGATTTACCTTCCTAGGGTTACTGTTAGGCTTAGGCCTAGGACTTTTAAAACCAGGAAGCCCTGTGCTCCAGGCACACTGCAGCTGTGAAAGGCATCCCAAGGGGAGCGCAAAAGTGACACAACTTGGCTGCCTCCACTGCTATTTCCATGAGACCATCCCGAATCATAGGCTGATTTTCCTTCCTAGGCTTAAGGTTTGAGTTAGGCCTAGGGTTAGTGTTCTTTTAACCAGAAAGCCCTGAGTTCCAAGAACACAGCAGCTGCGAAGGACTACCCAAGAAGAGCGCAGAAGTGCCTCAACATGCCTGCCTCCACAGCTTTTTCCTTGGGGACGTCCCGAAACGAAGGCTGATTTAGAAGCCTCCAGTTTGGGCTAAAGTTGTGGTTTTTTACACCAGGAAGCCCTGTGCTCCAAGCACACTGCAGCTGTGAAAGGCATCCCAAGGGGAGCGCAAAAGTGCCACAACATGGCTGTCTCCACAGCTTTTCCCTTGGGATAATTCCTAAACCCAGGCTGATTTAAATGACCAGTGTTACGGTTAGGGTTAGGGTTACGCCTAGGTGTAGAGCTTTTTAAACCAGCAAGCTCTGAGCTCCAGGCACACGGCAGCTGCAAAAAGCATCCCAAGGGGAGCACAAAAGTGCCAGAAAATGGCTGCCTCCACACGTTTTCATTGGCACCATTGCTAAGCCTAGGCTGAATCACCTGCCTCCAGTCTCAGCTAGGGACATGGTTTTTTAAACCAGGAAGCCCTGAGCTCCAGGCACACGGCAGCTGTGAAAGGCATCCCAAGGGGAGTACAAAAGTGCAACAACATGGCAGCTTTCACAGCTTTTTCCTTGGCACCATCCCTATACCTAGGCTGATTTATCTGCCTAGGGTTAGGGTTAGGGCTCAGCCTAGGGCTAGGATTTTTTTAAGCAGGAAGCCCTGAGTTCCAGGCTTACTGCATCTGCCAAAGGCATCCCAAAGGGAGCGCAGAAGTGCCACAACATGGCTGCTTTCACAGCTTTTTCCTTAGGAAGAACCCTAATACCCGGCTGATTTACCTTCCTAGGGTTACTGTTAGGCTTAGGCCTAGGACTTTTAAAACCAGGAAGCCCTGTGCTCCAGGCACACTGCAGCTGTGAAAGGCATCCCAAGGGGAGCGCAAAAGTGACACAACTTGGCTGCCTCCACTGCTATTTCCATGAGACCATCCCGAATCATAGGCTGATTTTCCTTCCTAGGCTTAAGGTTTGAGTTAGGCCTAGGGTTAGTGTTCTTTTAACCAGAAAGCCCTGAGTTCCAAGAACACAGCAGCTGCGAAGGACTACCCAAGAAGAGCGCAGAAGTGCCTCAACATGCCTGCCTCCACAGCTTTTTCCTTGGGGACGTCCCGAAACGAAGGCTGATTTAGAAGCCTCCAGTTTGGGCTAAAGTTGTGGTTTTTTAAACCAGGAAGCCCTGTGCTCCAAGCACACTGCAGCTGTGAAAGGCATCCCAAGGGGAGCGCAAAAGTGCCACAACATGGCTGTCTCCACAGCTTTTCCCTTGGGATAATTCCTAAACCCAGGCTGATTTAAATGACCAGTGTTACGGTTAGGGTTAGGGTTACGCCTAGGTGTAGAGCTTTTTAAACCAGCAAGCTCTGAGCTCCAGGCACACGGCAGCTGCGAAAAGCATCCCAAGGGGAGCACAAAAGTGCCAGAAAATGGCTGCCTCCACACGTTTTCATTGGCACCATTGCTAAGCCTAGGCTGAATCACCTGCCTCCAGTCTCAGCTAGGGACATGGTTTTTTAAACCAGGAAGCCCTGAGCTCCAGGCACACGGCAGCTGTGAAAGGCATCCCAAGGGGAGTACAAAAGTGCAACAACATGGCAGCTTTCACAGCTTTTTCCTTGGCACCATCCCTATACCTAGGCTGATTTATCTGCCTAGGGTTAGGGTTAGGGCTCAGCCTAGGGCTAGGATTTTTTTAACCAGGAAGCCCTGAGTTCCAGGCTTACTGCATCTGCCAAAGGCATCCCAAAGGGAGCGCAGAAGTGCCACAACATGGCTGCTTTCACAGCTTTTTCCTTAGGAAGAACCCTAATACCCGGCTGATTTACCTTCCTAGGGTTACTGTTAGGCTTAGGCCTAGGACTTTTAAAACCAGGAAGCCCTGTGCTCCAGGCACACTGCAGCTGTTAAAGGCATCCCAAGGGGAGCGCAAAAGTGACACAACTTGGCTGCCTCCACTGCTATTTCCATGAGACCATCCCGAATCATAGGCTGATTTTCCTTCCTAGGCTTAAGGTTTGAGTTAGGCCTAGGGTTAGTGTTCTTTTAACCAGAAAGCCCTGAGTTCCAAGAACACAGCAGCTGCGAAGGACTACCCAAGAAGAGCACAAAAGTGCCTCAACATGCCTGCCTCCACAGCTTTTTCCTTGGGGACGTCCCGAAACGAAGGCTGATTTAGAAGCCTCCAGTTTGGGCTAAAGTTGTGGTTTTTTAAACCAGGAAGCCCTGTGCTCCAAGCACACTGCAGCTGTGAAAGGCATCCCAAGGGGAGCGCAAAAGTGCCACAACATGGCTGTCTCCACAGCTTTTCCCTTGGGATAATTCCTAAACCCAGGCTGATTTAAATGACCAGTGTTACGGTTAGGGTTAGGGTTACGCCTAGGTGTAGAGCTTTTTAAACCAGCAAGCTCTGAGCTCCAGGCACACGGCAGCTGCGAAAGGCATCCCAAGGGGAGCACAAAAGTGCCAGAAAATGGCTGCCTCCACACGTTTTCATTGGCACCATTGCTAAGCCTAGGCTGAATCACCTGCCTCCAGTCTCAGCTAGGGACATGGTTTTTTAAACCAGGAAGCCCTGAGCTCCAGGCACACGGCAGCTGTGAAAGGCATCCCAAGGGGAGTACAAAAGTGCAACAACATGGCAGCTTTCACAGCTTTTTCCTTGGCACCATCCCTATACCTAGGCTGATTTATCTGCCTAGGGTTAGGGTTAGGGCTCAGCCTAGGGCTAGGATTTTTTTAAGCAGGAAGCCCTGAGTTCCAGGCTTACTGCATCTGCCAAAGGCATCCCAAAGGGAGCGCAGAAGTGCCACAACATGGCTGCTTTCACAGCTTTTTCCTTAGGAAGAACCCTAATACCCGGCTGATTTACCTTCCTAGGGTTACTGTTAGGCTTAGGCCTAGGACTTTTAAAACCAGGAAGCCCTGTGCTCCAGGCACACTGCAGCTGTTAAAGGCATCCCAAGGGGAGCGCAAAAGTGACACAACTTGGCTGCCTCCACTGCTATTTCCATGAGACCATCCCGAATCATAGGCTGATTTTCCTTCCTAGGCTTAAGGTTTGAGTTAGGCCTAGGGTTAGTGTTCTTTTAACCAGAAAGCCCTGAGTTCCAAGAACACAGCAGCTGCGAAGGACTACCCAAGAAGAGCGCAGAAGTGCCTCAACATGCCTGCCTCCACAGCTTTTTCCTTGGGGACGTCCCGAAACGAAGGCTGATTTAGAAGCCTCCAGTTTGGGCTAAAGTTGTGGTTTTTTAAACCAGGAAGCCCTGTGCTCCAAGCACACTGCAGCTGTGAAAGGCATCCCAAGGGGAGCGCAAAAGTGCCACAACATGGCTGTCTCCACAGCTTTTCCCTTGGGATAATTCCTAAACCCAGGCTGATTTAAATGACCAGTGTTACGGTTAGGGTTAGGGTTACGCCTAGGTGTAGAGCTTTTTAAACCAGCAAGCTCTGAGCTCCAGGCACACGGCAGCTGCGAAAGGCATCCCAAGGGGAGCACAAAAGTGCCAGAAAATGGCTGCCTCCACACGTTTTCATTGGCACCATTGCTAAGCCTAGGCTGAATCACCTGCCTCCAGTCTCAGCTAGGGACATGGTTTTTTAAACCAGGAAGCCCTGAGCTCCAGGCACACGGCAGCTGTGAAAGGCATCCCAAGGGGAGTACAAAAGTGCAACAACATGGCAGCTTTCACAGCTTTTTCCTTGGCACCATCCCTATACCTAGGCTGATTTATCTGCCTAGGGTTAGGGTTAGGGCTCAGCCAAGGGCAAGGATTTTTTTTAGCAGGAAGCCCTGAGTTCCAGGCTTACTGCATCTGCCAAAGGCATCCCAAAGGGAGCGCAGAAGTGCCACAACATGGCTGCTTTCACAGCTTTTTCCTTAGGAAGAACCCTAATACCCGGCTGATTTACCTTCCTAGGGTTACTGTTAGGCTTAGGCCTAGGACTTTTAAAACCAGGAAGCCCTGTGCTCCAGGCACACTGCAGCTGTGAAAGGCATCCCAAGGGGAGCGCAAAAGTGACACAACTTGGCTGCCTCCACTGCTATTTCCATGAGACCATCCCGAATCATAGGCTGATTTTCCTTCCTAGGCTTAAGGTTTGAGTTAGGCCTAGGGTTAGTGTTCTTTTAACCAGAAAGCCCTGAGTTCCAAGAACACAGCAGCTGCGAAGGACTACCCAAGAAGAGCGCAGAAGTGCCTCAACATGCCTGCCTCCACAGCTTTTTCCTTGGGGACGTCCCGAAACGAAGGCTGATTTAGAAGCCTCCAGTTTGGGCTAAAGTTGTGGTTTTTTACACCAGGAAGCCCTGTGCTCCAAGCACACTGCAGCTGTGAAAGGCATCCCAAGGGGAGCGCAAAAGTGCCACAACATGGCTGTCTCCACAGCTTTTCCCTTGGGATAATTCCTAAACCCAGGCTGATTTAAATGACCAGTGTTACGGTTAGGGTTAGGGTTACGCCTAGGTGTAGAGCTTTTTAAACCAGCAAGCTCTGAGCTCCAGGCACACGGCAGCTGCGAAAGGCATCCCAAGGGGAGCACAAAAGTGCCAGAAAATGGCTGCCTCCACACGTTTTCATTGGCACCATTGCTAAGCCTAGGCTGAATCACCTGCCTCCAGTCTCAGCTAGGGACATTGTTTTTTAAACCAGGAAGCCCTGAGCTCCAGGCACACGGCAGCTGTGAAAGGCATCCCAAGGGGAGTACAAAAGTGCAACAACATGGCAGCTTTCACAGCTTTTTCCTTGGCACAATCCCTATACCTAGGCTGATTTATCTGCCTAGGGTTAGGGTTAGGGCTCAGCCAAGGGCAAGGATTTTTTTAAGCAGGAAGCCCTGAGTTCCAGGCTTACTGCATCTGCCAAAGGCATCCCAAAGGGAGCGCAGAAGTGCCACAACATGGCTGCTTTCACAGCTTTTTCCTTAGGAAGAACCCTAATACCCGGCTGATTTACCTTCCTAGGGTTACTGTTAGGCTTAGGCCTAGGACTTTTAAAACCAGGAAGCCCTGTGCTCCAGGCACACTGCAGCTGTGAAAGGCATCCCAAGGGGAGCGCAAAAGTGACACAACTTGGCTGCCTCCACTGCTATTTCCATGAGACCATCCCGAATCATAGGCTGATTTTCCTTCCTAGGCTTAAGGTTTGAGTTAGGCCTAGGGTTAGTGTTCTTTTAACCAGAAAGCCCTGAGTTCCAAGAACACAGCAGCTGCGAAGGACTACCCAAGAAGAGCGCAGAAGTGCCTCAACATGCCTGCCTCCACAGCTTTTTCCTTGGGGACGTCCCGAAACGAAGGCTGATTTAGAAGCCTCCAGTTTGGGCTAAAGTTGTGGTTTTTTACACCAGGAAGCCCTGTGCTCCAAGCACACTGCAGCTGTGAAAGGCATCCCAAGGGGAGCGCAAAAGTGCCACAACATGGCTGTCTCCACAGCTTTTCCCTTGGGATAATTCCTAAACCCAGGCTGATTTAAATGACCAGTGTTACGGTTAGGGTTAGGGTTACGCCTAGGTGTAGAGCTTTTTAAACCAGCAAGCTCTGAGCTCCAGGCACACGGCAGCTGCGAAAGGCATCCCAAGGGGAGCACAAAAGTGCCAGAAAATGGCTGCCTCCACACGTTTTCATTGGCACCATTGCTAAGCCTAGGCTGAATCACCTGCCTCCAGTCTCAGCTAGGGACATGGTTTTTTAAACCAGGAAGCCCTGAGCTCCAGGCACACGGCAGCTGTGAAAGGCATCCCAAGGGGAGTACAAAAGTGCAACAACATGGCAGCTTTCACAGCTTTTTCATTGGCACCATCCCTATACCTAGGCTGATTTATCTGCCTAGGGTTAGGGTTAGGGCTCAGCCTAGGGCTAGGATTTTTTTAACCAGGAAGCCCTGAGTTCCAGGCTTACTGCATCTGCCAAAGGCATCCCAAAGGGAGCGCAGAAGTGCCACAACATGGCTGCTTTCACAGCTTTTTCCTTAGGAAGAACCCTAATACCCGGCTGATTTACCTTCCTAGGGTTACTGTTAGGCTTAGGCCTAGGACTTTTAAAACCAGGAAGCCCTGTGCTCCAGGCACACTGCAGCTGTGAAAGGCATCCCAAGGGGAGCGCAAAAGTGACACAACTTGGCTGCCTCCACTGCTATTTCCATGAGACCATCCCGAATCATAGGCTGATTTTCCTTCCTAGGCTTAAGGTTTGAGTTAGGCCTAGGGTTAGTGTTCTTTTAACCAGAAAGCCCTGAGTTCCAAGAACACAGCAGCTGCGAAGGACTACCCAAGAAGAGCGCAGAAGTGCCTCAACATGCCTGCCTCCACAGCTTTTTCCTTGGGGACGTCCCGAAACGAAGGCTGATTTAGAAGCCTCCAGTTTGGGCTAAAGTTGTGGTTTTTTAAACCAGGAAGCCCTGTGCTCCAAGCACACTGCAGCTGTGAAAGGCATCCCAAGGGGAGCGCAAAAGTGCCACAACATGGCTGTCTCCACAGCTTTTCCCTTGGGATAATTCCTAAACCCAGGCTGATTTAAATGACCAGTGTTACGGTTAGGGTTAGGGTTACGCCTAGGTGTAGAGCTTTTTAAACCAGCAAGCTCTGAGCTCCAGGCACACGGCAGCTGCGAAAGGCATCCCAAGGGGAGCACAAAAGTGCCAGAAAATGGCTGCCTCCACACGTTTTCATTGGCACCATTGCTAAGCCTAGGCTGAATCACCTGCCTCCAGTCTCAGCTAGGGACATGGTTTTTTAAACCAGGAAGCCCTGAGCTCCAGGCACACGGCAGCTGTGAAAGGCATCCCAAGGGGAGTACAAAAGTGCAACAACATGGCAGCTTTCACAGCTTTTTCCTTGGCACCATCCCTATACCTAGGCTGATTTATCTGCCTAGGGTTAGGGTTAGGGCTCAGCCTAGGGCTAGGATTTTTTTAAGCAGGAAGCCCTGAGTTCCAGGCTTACTGCATCTGCCAAAGGCATCCCAAAGGGAGCGCAGAAGTGCCACAACATGGCTGCTTTCACAGCTTTTTCCTTAGGAAGAACCCTAATACCCGGCTGATTTACCTTCCTAGGGTTACTGTTAGGCTTAGGCCTAGGACTTTTAAAACCAGGAAGCCCTGTGCTCCAGGCACACTGCAGCTGTGAAAGGCATCCCAAGGGGAGCGCAAAAGTGACACAACTTGGCTGCCTCCACTGCTATTTCCATGAGACCATCCCGAATCATAGGCTGATTTTCCTTCCTAGGCTTAAGGTTTGAGTTAGGCCTAGGGTTAGTGTTCTTTTAACCAGAAAGCCCTGAGTTCCAAGAACACAGCAGCTGCGAAGGACAACCCAAGAAGAGCGCAGAAGTGCCTCAACATGCCTGCCTCCACAGCTTTTTCCTTGGGGACGTCCCGAAACGAAGGCTGATTTAGAAGCCTCCAGTTTGGGCTAAAGTTGTGGTTTTTTACACCAGGAAGCCCTGTGCTCCAAGCACACTGCAGCTGTGAAAGGCATCCCAAGGGGAGCGCAAAAGTGCCACAACATGGCTGTCTCCACAGCTTTTCCCTTGGGATAATTCCTAAACCCAGGCTGATTTAAATGACCAGTGTTACGGTTAGGGTTAGGGTTACGCCTAGGTGTAGAGCTTTTTAAACCAGCAAGCTCTGAGCTCCAGGCACACGGCAGCTGCGAAAGGCATCCCAAGGGGAGCACAAAAGTGCCAGAAAATGGCTGCCTCCACACGTTTTCATTGGCACCATTGCTAAGCCTAGGCTGAATCACCTGCCTCCAGTCTCAGCTAGGGACATGGTTTTTTAAACCAGGAAGCCCTGAGCTCCAGGCACTTGGCAGCTGTGAAAGGCATCCCAAGGGGAGTACAAAAGTGCAACAACATGGCAGCTTTCACAGCTTTTTCCTTGGCACCATCCCTATACCTAGGCTGATTTATCTGCCTAGGGTTAGGGTTAGGGCTCAGCCTAGGGCTAGGATTTTTTTAACCAGGAAGCCCTGAGTTCCAGGCTTACTGCATCTGCCAAAGGCATCCCAAAGGGAGCGCAGAAGTGCCACAACATGGCTGCTTTCACAGCTTTTTCCTTAGGAAGAACCCTAATACCCGGCTGATTTACCTTCCTAGGGTTACTGTTAGGCTTAGGCCTAGGACTTTTAAAACCAGGAAGCCCTGTGCTCCAGGCACACTGCAGCTGTGAAAGGCATCCCAAGGGGAGCGCAAAAGTGACACAACTTGGCTGCCTCCACTGCTATTTCCATGAGACCATCCCGAATCATAGGCTGATTTTCCTTCCTAGGCTTAAGGTTTGAGTTAGGCCTAGGGTTAGTGTTCTTTTAACCAGAAAGCCCTGAGTTCCAAGAACACAGCAGCTGCGAAGGACTACCCAAGAAGAGCGCAGAAGTGCCTCAACATGCCTGCCTCCACAGCTTTTTCCTTGGGGACGTCCCGAAACGAAGGCTGATTTAGAAGCCTCCAGTTTGGGCTAAAGTTGTGGTTTTTTAAACCAGGAAGCCCTGTGCTCCAAGCACACTGCAGCTGTGAAAGGCATCCCAAGGGGAGCGCAAAAGTGCCACAACATGGCTGTCTCCACAGCTTTTCCCTTGGGATAATTCCTAAACCCAGGCTGATTTAAATGACCAGTGTTACGGTTAGGGTTAGGGTTACGCCTAGGTGTAGAGCTTTTTAAACCAGCAAGCTCTGAGCTCCAGGCACACGGCAGCTGCGAAAGGCATCCCAAGGGGAGCACAAAAGTGCCAGAAAATGGCTGCCTCCACACGTTTTCATTGGCACCATTGCTAAGCCTAGGCTGAATCACCTGCCTCCAGTCTCAGCTAGGGACATGGTTTTTTAAACCAGGAAGCCCTGAGCTCCAGGCACACGGCAGCTGTGAAAGGCATCCCAAGGGGAGTACAAAAGTGCAACAACATGGCAGCTTTCACAGCTTTTTCCTTGGCACCATCCCTATACCTAGGCTGATTTATCTGCCTAGGGTTAGGGTTAGGGCTCAGCCTAGGGCTAGGATTTTTTTAACCAGGAAGCCCTGAGTTCCAGGCTTACTGCATCTGCCAAAGGCATCCCAAAGGGAGCGCAGAAGTGCCACAACATGGCTGCTTTCACAGCTTTTTCCTTAGGAAGAACCCTAATACCTGGCTGATTTACCTTCCTAGGGTTACTGTTAGGCTTAGGCCTAGGACTTTTAAAACCAGGAAGCCCTGTGCTCCAGGCACACTGCAGCTGTGAAAGGCATCCCAAGGGGAGCGCAAAAGTGACACAACTTGGCTGCCTCCACTGCTATTTCCATGAGACCATCCCGAATCATAGGCTGATTTTCCTTCCTAGGCTTAAGGTTTGAGTTAGGCCTAGGGTTAGTGTTCTTTTAACCAGAAAGCCCTGAGTTCCAAGAACACAGCAGCTGCGAAGGACTACCCAAGAAGAGCGCAGAAGTGCCTCAACATGCCTGCCTCCACAGCTTTTTCCTTGGGGACGTCCCGAAACGAAGGCTGATTTAGAAGCCTCCAGTTTGGGCTAAAGTTGTGGTTTTTTAAACCAGGAAGCCCTGTGCTCCAAGCACACTGCAGCTGTGAAAGGCATCCCAAGGGGAGCGCAAAAGTGCCACAACATGGCTGTCTCCACAGCTTTTCCCTTGGGATAATTCCTAAACCCAGGCTGATTTAAATGACCAGTGTTACGGTTAGGGTTAGGGTTACGCCTAGGTGTAGAGCTTTTTAAACCAGCAAGCTCTGAGCTCCAGGCACACGGCAGCTGCGAAAGGCATCCCAAGGGGAGCACAAAAGTGCCAGAAAATGGCTGCCTCCACACGTTTTCATTGGCACCATTGCTAAGCCTAGGCTGAATCACCTGCCTCCAGTCTCAGCTAGGGACATGGTTTTTTAAACCAGGAAGCCCTGAGCTCCAGGCACACGGCAGCTGTGAAAGGCATCCCAAGGGGAGTACAAAAGTGCAACAACATGGCAGCTTTCACAGCTTTTTCCTTGGCACCATCCCTATACCTAGGCTGATTTATCTGCCTAGGGTTAGGGTTAGGGCTCAGCCTAGGGCTAGGATTTTTTTAAGCAGGAAGCCCTGAGTTCCAGGCTTACTGCATCTGCCAAAGGCATCCCAAAGGGAGCGCAGAAGTGCCACAACATGGCTGCTTTCACAGCTTTTTCCTTAGGAAGAACCCTAATACCCGGCTGATTTACCTTCCTAGGGTTACTGTTAGGCTTAGGCCTAGGACTTTTAAAACCAGGAAGCCCTGTGCTCCAGGCACACTGCAGCTGTGAAAGGCATCCCAAGGGGAGCGCAAAAGTGACACAACTTGGCTGCCTCCACTGCTATTTCCATGAGACCATCCCGAATCATAGGCTGATTTTCCTTCCTAGGCTTAAGGTTTGAGTTAGGCCTAGGGTTAGTGTTCTTTTAACCAGAAAGCCCTGAGTTCCAAGAACACAGCAGCTGCGAAGGACTACCCAAGAAGAGCGCAGAAGTGCCTCAACATGCCTGCCTCCACAGCTTTTTCCTTGGAGACGTCCCGAAACAAAGGCTGATTTAGAAGCCTCCAGTTTGGGCTAAAGTTGTGGTTTTTTACACCAGGAAGCCCTGTGCTCCAAGCACACTGCAGCTGTGAAAGGCATCCCAAGGGGAGCGCAAAAGTGCCACAACATGGCTGTCTCCACAGCTTTTCCCTTGGGATAATTCCTAAACCCAGGCTGATTTAAATGACCAGTGTTACGGTTAGGGTTAGGGTTACGCCTAGGTGTAGAGCTTTTTAAACCAGCAAGCTCTGAGCTCCAGGCACACGGCAGCTGCGAAAGGCATCCCAAGGGGAGCACAAAAGTGCCAGAAAATGGCTGCCTCCACACGTTTTCATTGGCACCATTGCTAAGCCTAGGCTGAATCACCTGCCTCCAGTCTCAGCTAGGGACATGGTTTTTTAAACCAGGAAGCCCTGAGCTCCAGGCACACGGCAGCTGTGAAAGGCATCCCAAGGGGAGTACAAAAGTGCAACAACATGGCAGCTTTCACAGCTTTTTCCTTGGCACCATCCCTATACCTAGGCTGATTTATCTGCCTAGGGTTAGGGTTAGGGCTCAGCCTAGGGCTAGGATTTTTTTAACCAGGAAGCCCTGAGTTCCAGGCTTACTGCATCTGCCAAAGGCATCCCAAAGGGAGCGCAGAAGTGCCACAACATGGCTGCTTTCACAGCTTTTTCCTTAGGAAGAACCCTAATACCTGGCTGATTTACCTTCCTAGGGTTACTGTTAGGCTTAGGCCTAGGACTTTTAAAACCAGGAAGCCCTGTGCTCCAGGCACACTGCAGCTGTGAAAGGCATCCCAAGGGGAGCGCAAAAGTGACACAACTTGGCTGCCTCCACTGCTATTTCCATGAGACCATCCCGAATCATAGGCTGATTTTCCTTCCTAGGCTTAAGGTTTGAGTTAGGCCTAGGGTTAGTGTTCTTTTAACCAGAAAGCCCTGAGTTCCAAGAACACAGCAGCTGCGAAGGACTACCCAAGAAGAGCGCAGAAGTGCCTCAACATGCCTGCCTCCACAGCTTTTTCCTTGGGGACGTCCCGAAACGAAGGCTGATTTAGAAGCCTCCAGTTTGGGCTAAAGTTGTGGTTTTTTAAACCAGGAAGCCCTGTGCTCCAAGCACACTGCAGCTGTGAAAGGCATCCCAAGGGGAGCGCAAAAGTGCCACAACATGGCTGTCTCCACAGCTTTTCCCTTGGGATAATTCCTAAACCCAGGCTGATTTAAATGACCAGTGTTACGGTTAGGGTTAGGGTTACGCCTAGGTGTAGAGCTTTTTAAACCAGCAAGCTCTGAGCTCCAGGCACACGGCAGCTGCGAAAGGCATCCCAAGGGGAGCACAAAAGTGCCAGAAAATGGCTGCCTCCACACGTTTTCATTGGCACCATTGCTAAGCCTAGGCTGAATCACCTGCCTCCAGTCTCAGCTAGGGACATGGTTTTTTAAACCAGGAAGCCCTGAGCTCCAGGCACACGGCAGCTGTGAAAGGCATCCCAAGGGGAGTACAAAAGTGCAACAACATGGCAGCTTTCACAGCTTTTTCCTTGGCACCATCCCTATACCTAGGCTGATTTATCTGCCTAGGGTTAGGGTTAGGGCTCAGCCAAGGGCAAGGATTTTTTTAAGCAGGAAGCCCTGAGTTCCAGGCTTACTGCATCTGCCAAAGGCATCCCAAAGGGAGCGCAGAAGTGCCACAACATGGCTGCTTTCACAGCTTTTTCCTTAGGAAGAACCCTAATACCCGGCTGATTTACCTTCCTAGGGTTACTGTTAGGCTTAGGCCTAGGACTTTTAAAACCAGGAAGCCCTGTGCTCCAGGCACACTGCAGCTGTTAAAGGCATCCCAAGGGGAGCGCAAAAGTGACACAACTTGGCTGCCTCCACTGCTATTTCCATGAGACCATCCCGAATCATAGGCTGATTTTCCTTCCTAGGCTTAAGGTTTGAGTTAGGCCTAGGGTTAGTGTTCTTTTAACCAGAAAGCCCTGAGTTCCAAGAACACAGCAGCTGCGAAGGACTACCCAAGAAGAGTGCAGAAGTGCCTCAACATGCCTGCCTCCACAGCTTTTTCCTTGGGGACGTCCCGAAACGAAGGCTGATTTAGAAGCCTCCAGTTTGGGCTAAAGTTGTGGTTTTTTAAACCAGGAAGCCCTGTGCTCCAAGCACACTGCAGCTGTGAAAGGCATCCCAAGGGGAGCGCAAAAGTGCCACAACATGGCTGTCTCCACAGCTTTTCCCTTGGGATAATTCCTAAACCCAGGCTGATTTAAATGACCAGTGTTACGGTTACGGTTAGGGTTACGCCTAGGTGTAGAGCTTTTTCAACCAGCAAGCTCTGAGCTCCAGGCACACGGCAGCAGTGAAAGGCATCCCAAGGGGAGCACAAAAGTGCCAGAAAATGGCTGCCTCCACACGTTTTCATTGGCACCATTGCTAAGCCTAGGCTGAATCACCTGCCTCCAGTCTCAGCTAGGGACATTGTTTTTTAAACCAGGAAGCCCTGAGCTCCAGGCACACGGCAGCTGTGAAAGGCATCCCAAGGGGAGTACAAAAGTGCAACAACATGGCAGCTTTCACAGCTTTTTCCTTGGCACCATCCCTATACCTAGGCTGATTTATCTGCCTAGGGTTAGGGTTAGGGCTCAGCCTAGGGCTAGGATTTTTTTAAGCAGGAAGCCCTGAGTTCCAGGCTTACTGCATCTGCCAAAGGCATCCCAAAGGGAGCGCAGAAGTGCCACAACATGGCTGCTTTCACAGCTTTTTCCTTAGGAAGAACCCTAATACCCGGCTGATTTACCTTCCTAGGGTTACTGTTAGGCTTAGGCCTAGGACTTTTAAAACCAGGAAGCCCTGTGCTCCAGGCACACTGCAGCTGTTAAAGGCATCCCAAGGGGAGCGCAAAAGTGACACAACTTGGCTGCCTCCACTGCTATTTCCATGAGACCATCCCGAATCATAGGCTGATTTTCCTTCCTAGGCTTAAGGTTTGAGTTAGGCCTAGGGTTAGTGTTCTTTTAACCAGAAAGCCCTGAGTTCCAAGAACACAGCAGCTGCGAAGGACTACCTAAGAAGAGCGCAGAAGTGCCTCAACATGCCTGCCTCCACAGCTTTTTCCTTGGGGACGTCCCGAAACGAAGGCTGATTTAGAAGCCTCCAGTTTGGGCTAAAGTTGTGGTTTTTTAAACCAGGAAGCCCTGTGCTCCAAGCACACTGCAGCTGTGAAAGGCATCCCAAGGGGAGCGCAAAAGTGCCACAACATGGCTGTCTCCACAGCTTTTCCCTTGGGATAATTCCTAAACCCAGGCTGATTTAAATGACCAGTGTTACGGTTAGGGTTAGGGTTACGCCTAGGTGTAGAGCTTTTTAAACCAGCAAGCTCTGAGCTCCAGGCACACGGCAGCTGCGAAATGCATCCCAAGGGGAGCACAAAAGTGCCAGAAAATGGCTGCCTCCACACGTTTTCATTGGCACCATTGCTAAGCCTAGGCTGAATCACCTGCCTCCAGTCTCAGCTAGGGACATGGTTTTTTAAACCAGGAAGCCCTGAGCTCCAGGCACTTGGCAGCTGTGAAAGGCATCCCAAGGGGAGTACAAAAGTGCAACAACATGGCAGCTTTCACAGCTTTTTCCTTGGCACCATCCCTATACCTAGGCTGATTTATCTGCCTAGGGTTAGGGTAAGGGCTCAGCCAAGGGCAAGGATTTTTTTAACCAGGAAGCCCTGAGTTCCAGGCTTACTGCATCTGCCAAAGGCATCCCAAAGGGAGCGCAGAAGTGCCACAACATGGCTGCTTTCACAGCTTTTTCCTTAGGAAGAACCCTAATACCCGGCTGATTTACCTTCCTAGGGTTACTGTTAGGCTTAGGCCTAGGACTTTTAAAACCAGGAAGCCCTGTGCTCCAGGCACACGGCAGCTGCGAAAGGCATCCCAAGGGGAGCACAAAAGTGCCAGAAAATGGCTGCCTCCACACGTTTTCATTGGCACCATTGCTAAGCCTAGGCTGAATCACCTGCCTCCAGTCTCAGCTAGGGACATGGTTTTTTAAACCAGGAAGCCCTGAGCTCCAGGCACACGGCAGCTGTGAAAGGCATCCCAAGGGGAGTACAAAAGTGCAACAACATGGCAGCTTTCACAGCTTTTTCCTTGGCACCATCCCTATACCTAGGCTGATTTATCTGCCTAGGGTTAGGGTTAGGGCTCAGCCAAGGGCAAGGATTTTTTTAACCAGGAAGCCCTGAGTTCCAGGCTTACTGCATCTGCCAAAGGCATCCCAAAGGGAGCGCAGAAGTGCCACAACATGGCTGCTTTCACAGCTTTTTCCTTAGGAAGAACCCTAATACCCGGCTGATTTACCTTCCTAGGGTTACTGTTAGGCTTAGGCCTAGGACTTTTAAAACCAGGAAGCCCTGTGCTCCAGGCACACTGCAGCTGTTAAAGGCATCCCAAGGGGAGCGCAAAAGTGACACAACTTGGCTGCCTCCACTGCTATTTCCATGAGACCATCCCGAATCATAGGCTGATTTTCCTTCCTAGGCTTAAGGTTTGAGTTAGGCCTAGGGTTAGTGTTCTTTTAACCAGAAAGCCCTGAGTTCCAAGAACACAGCAGCTGCGAAGGACTACCCAAGAAGAGCGCAGAAGTGCCTCAACATGCCTGCCTCCACAGCTTTTTCCTTGGGGACGTCCCGAAACGAAGGCTGATTTAGAAGCCTCCAGTTTGGGCTAAAGTTGTGGTTTTTTAAACCAGGAAGCCCTGTGCTCCAAGCACACTGCAGCTGTGAAAGGCATCCCAAGGGGAGCGCAAAAGTGCCACAACATGGCTGTCTCCACAGCTTTTCCCTTGGGATAATTCCTAAACCCAGGCTGATTTAAATGACCAGTGTTACGGTTACGGTTAGGGTTACGCCTAGGTGTAGAGCTTTTTCAACCAGCAAGCTCTGAGCTCCAGGCACACGGCAGCAGTGAAAGGCATCCCAAGGGGAGCACAAAAGTGCCAGAAAATGGCTGCCTCCACACGTTTTCATTGGCACCATTGCTAAGCCTAGGCTGAATCACCTGCCTCCAGTCTCAGCTAGGGACATTGTTTTTTAAACCAGGAAGCCCTGAGCTCCAGGCACACGGCAGCTGTGAAAGGCATCCCAAGGGGAGTACAAAAGTGCAACAACATGGCAGCTTTCACAGCTTTTTCCTTGGCACCATCCCTATACCTAGGCTGATTTATCTGCCTAGGGTTAGGGTTAGGGCTCAGCCTAGGGCAAGGATTTTTTTAACCAGGAAGCCCTGAGTTCCAGGCTTACTGCATCTGCCAAAGGCATCCCAAAGGGAGCGCAGAAGTGCCACAACATGGCTGCTTTCGCAGCTTTTTCCTTAGGAAGAACCCTAATACCCGGCTGATTTACCTTCCAAGGGTTACTGTTAGGCTTAGGCCTAGGACTTTTAAAACCAGGAAGCCCTGTGCTCCAGGCACACTGCAGCTGTGAAAGGCATCCCAAGGGGAGCGCAAAAGTGACACAACTTGGCTGCCTCCACTGCTATTTCCATGAGACCATCCCGAATCATAGGCTGATTTTCCTTCCTAGGCTTAAGGTTTGAGTTAGGCCTAGGGTTAGTGTTCTTTTAACCAGAAAGCCCTGAGTTCCAAGAACACAGCAGCTGCGAAGGACAACCCAAGAAGAGCGCAGAAGTGCCTCAACATGCCTGCCTCCACAGCTTTTTCCTTGGGGACGTCCCGAAACGAAGGCTGATTTAGAAGCCTCCAGTTTGGGCTAAAGTTGTGGTTTTTTAAACCAGGAAGCCCTGTGCTCCAAGCACACTGCAGCTGTGAAAGGCATCCCAAGGGGAGCGCAAAAGTGCCACAACATGGCTGTGTCCACAGCTTTTCCCTTGGGATAATTCCTAAACCCAGGCTGATTTAAATGACCAGTGTTACGGTTAGGGTTAGGGTTACGCCTAGGTGTAGAGCTTTTTAAACCAGCAAGCTCTGAGCTCCAGGCACACGGCAGCTGCGAAAGGCATCCCAAGGGGAGCACAAAAGTGCCAGAAAATGGCTGCCTCCACACGTTTTCATTGGCACCATTGCTAAGCCTAGGCTGAATCACCTGCCTCCAGTCTCAGCTAGGGACATGGTTTTTTAAACCAGGAAGCCCTGAGCTCCAGGCACACGGCAGCTGTGAAAGGCATCCCAAGGGGAGTACAAAAGTGCAACAACATGGCAGCTTTCACAGCTTTTTCCTTGGCACCATCCCTATACCTAGGCTGATTTATCTGCCTAGGCTTAGGGTTAGGGCTCAGCCTAGGGCTAGGATTTTTTTAAGCAGGAAGCCCTGAGTTCCAGGCTTACTGCATCTGCCAAAGGCATCCCAAAGGGAGCGCAGAAGTGCCACAACATGGCTGCTTTCACAGCTTTTTCCTTAGGAAGAACCCTAATACCCGGCTGATTTACCTTCCTAGGGTTACTGTTAGGCTTAGGCCTAGGACTTTTAAAACCAGGAAGCCCTGTGCTCCAGGCACACTGCAGCTGTTAAAGGCATCCCAAGGGGAGCGCAAAAGTGACACAACTTGGCTGCCTCCACTGCTATTTCCATGAGACCATCCCGAATCATAGGCTGATTTTCCTTCCTAGGCTTAAGGTTTGAGTTAGGCCTAGGGTTAGTGTTCTTTTAACCAGAAAGCCCTGAGTTCCAAGAACACAGCAGCTGCGAAGGACTACCCAAGAAGAGCGCAGAAGTGCCTCAACATGCCTGCCTCCACAGCTTTTTCCTTGGGGACGTCCCGAAACGAAGGCTGATTTAGAAGCCTCCAGTTTGGGCTAAAGTTGTGGTTTTTTAAACCAGGAAGCCCTGTGCTCCAAGCACACTGCAGCTGTGAAAGGCATCCCAAGGGGAGCGCAAAAGTGCCACAACATGGCTGTCTCCACAGCTTTTCCCTTGGGATAATTCCTAAACCCAGGCTGATTTAAATGACCAGTTTTACAGTTAGGGTTAGGGTTACGCCTAGGTGTAGAGCTTTTTAAACCAGCAAGCTCTGAGCTCCAGGCACACGGCAGCTGCGAAAGGCATCCCAAGGGGAGCACAAAAGGGCCAGAAAATGGCTGCCTCCACACGTTTTCATTGGCACCATTGCTAAGCCTAGGCTGAATCACCTGCCTCCAGTCTCAGCTAGGGACATGGTTTTTTAAACCAGGAAGCCCTGAGCTCCAGGCACACGGCAGCTGTGAAAGGCATCCCAAGGGGAGTACAAAAGTGCAACAACATGGCAGCTTTCACAGCTTTTTCCTTGGCACCATCCCTATACCTAGGCTGATTTATCTGTATAGGGTTAGGGTTAGGGCTCAGCCAAGGGCTGGGATTTTTTTAAGCAGGAAGCCCTGAGTTCCAGGCTTACTGCATCTGCCAAAGGCATCCCAAAGGGAGCGCAGAAGTGCCACAACATGGCTGCTTTCACAGCTTTTTCCTTAGGAAGAACCCTAATACCCGGCTGATTTACCTTCCTAGGGTTACTGTTAGGCTTAGGCCTAGGACTTTTAAAACCAGGAAGCCCTGTGCTCCAGGCACACTGCAGCTGTGAAAGGCATCCCAAGGGGAGCGCAAAAGTGACACAACTTGGCTGCCTCCACTGCTATTTCCATGAGACCATCCCGAATCATAGGCTGATTTTCCTTCCTAGGCTTAAGGTTTGAGTTAGGCCTAGGGTTAGTGTTCTTTTAACCATAAGGCCCTGAGTTCCAAGAACACAGCAGCTGCGAAGGACTACCCAAGAAGAGCGCAGAAGTGCCTCAACATGCCTGCCTCCACAGCTTTTTCCTTGGGGACGTCCCGAAACGAAGGCTGATTTAGAAGCCTCCAGTTTGGGCTAAAGTTGTGGTTTTTTAAACCAGGAAGCCCTGTGCTCCAAGCACACTGCAGCTGTGAAAGGCATCCCAAGGGGAGCGCAAAAGTGCCACAACATGGCTGTCTCCACAGCTTTTCCCTTGGGATAATTCCTAAACCCAGGCTGATTTAAATGACCAGTGTTACGGTTACTGTTAGGGTTACGCCTAGGTGTAGAGCTTTTTAAACCAGCAAGCTCTGAGCTCCAGGCACACGGCAGCTGCGAAATGCATCCCAAGGGGAGCACAAAAGTGCCAGAAAATGGCTGCCTCCACACGTTTTCATTGGCACCATTGCTAAGCCTAGGCTGAATCACCTGCCTCCAGTCTCAGCTAGGGACATTGTTTTTTAAACCAGGAAGCCCTGAGCTCCATGCACTTGGCAGCTGTGAAAGGCATCCCAAGGGGAGTACAAAAGTGCAACAACATGGCAGCTTTCACAGCTTTTTCCTTGGCACCATCCCTATACCTAGGCTGATTTATCTGCCTAGGGTTAGGGTTAGGGCTCAGCCAAGGGCTAGGATTTTTTTAACCAGGAAGCCCTGAGTTCCAGGCTTACTGCATCTGCCAAAGGCATCCCAAAGGGAGCGCAGAAGTGCCACAACATGGCTGCTTTCACAGCTTTTTCCTTAGGAAGAACCCTAATACCCGGCTGATTTACCTTCCTAGGGTTACTGTTAGGCTTAGGCCTAGGACTTTTAAAACCAGGAAGCCCTGTGCTCCAGGCACACTGCAGCTGTTAAAGGCATCCCAAGCGGAGCGCAAAAGTGACACAACTTGGCTGCCTCCACTGCTATTTCCATGAGACCATCCCGAATCATAGGCTGATTTTCCTTCCTAGGCTTAAGGTTTGAGTTAGGCCTAGGGTTAGTGTTCTTTTAACCAGAAGGCCCTGAGTTCCAAGAACACAGCAGCTGCGAAGGACTACCCAAGAAGAGCGCAGAAGTGCCTCAACATGCCTGCCTCCACAGGTTTTTCCTTGGGGACGTCCCGAAACGAAGGCTGATTTAGAAGCCTCCAGTTTGGGCTAAAGTTGTGGTTTTTTAAACCAGGAAGCCCTGTGCTCCAAGCACACTGCAGCTGTGAAAGGCATCCCAAGGGGAGCGCAAAAGTGCCACAACATGGCTGTCTCCACAGCTTTTCCCTTGGGATAATTCCTAAACCCAGGCTGATTTAAATGACCAGTGTTACGGTTAGGGTTAGGGTTACGCCTAGGTGTAGAGCTTTTTAAACCAGCAAGCTCTGAGCTCCAGGCACACGGTAGCTGCGAAATGCATCCCAAGGGGAGCACAAAAGTGCCAGAAAATGGCTGCCTCCACACGTTTTCATTGGCACCATTGCTAAGCCTAGGCTGAATCACCTGCCTCCAGTCTCAGCTAGGGACATGGTTTTTTAAACCAGGAAGCCCTGAGCTCCAGGCACACGGCAGCTGTGATAGGCATCCCAGTGGGTGTAAAAAAGTGCAACAACATGGCAGCTTTCACAGCTTTTTCCTTGGCACCATCCCTATACCTAGGCTGATTTATCTGCCTAGGGTTAGGGTTAGGGCTCAGCCAAGGGCTAGGATTTTTTTAACCAGGAAGCCCTGAGTTCCAGGCTTACTGCATCTGCCAAAGGCATCCCAAAGGGAGCGCAGAAGTGCCACAACATGGCTGCTTTCACAGCTTTTTCCTTAGGAAGAACCCTAATACCCGGCTGATTTACCTTCCTAGGGTTACTGTTAGGCTTAGGCCTAGGACTTTTAAAACCAGGAAGCCCTGTGCTCCAGGCACACTGCAGCTGTTAAAGGCATCCCAAGGGGAGCGCAAAAGTGACACAACTTGGCTGCCTCCACTGCTCTTTCCATGAGACCATCCCGAATCATAGGCTGATTTTCCTTCCTAGGCTTAAGGTTTGAGTTAGGCCTAGGGTTAGTGTTCTTTTAACCAGAAAGCCCTGAGTTCCAAGAACACAGCAGCTGCGAAGGACTACCCAAGAAGAGCGCAGAAGTGCCTCAACATGCCTGCCTCCACAGCTTTTTCCTTGGGGACGTCCCGAAACGAAGGCTGATTTAGAAGCCTCCAGTTTGGGCTAAAGTTCTGGTTTTTTAAACCAGGAAGCCCTGTGCTCCAAGCACACTGCAGCTGTGAAAGGCATCCCAAGGGGAGCGCAAAAGTGCCACAACATGGCTGTCTCCACAGCTTTTCCCTTGGGATAATTCCTAAACCCAGGCTGATTTAAATGACCAGTGTTACGGTTACGGTTAGGGTTACGCCTAGGTGTAGAGCTTTTTAAACCAGCAAGCTCTGAGCTCCAGGCACACGGCAGCTGCGAAAGGCATCCCAAGGGGAGCACAAAAGTGCCAGAAAATGGCTGCCTCCACACGTTTTCATTGGCACCATTGCTAAGCCTAGGCTGAATCACCTGCCTCCAGTCTCAGCTAGGGACATGGTTTTTTAAACCAGGAAGCCCTGAGCTCCAGGCACTTGGCAGCTGTGATAGGCATCCCAAGGGGAGTACAAAAGTGCAACAACATGGCAGCTTTCACAGCTTTTTCCTTGGCACCATCCCTATACCTAGGCTGATTTATCTGCCTAGGGTTAGGGTTAGGGCTCAGCCAAGGGCAAGGATTTTTTTAACCAGGAAGCCCTGAGTTCCAGGCTTACTGCATCTGCCAAAGGCATCCCAAAGGGAGCGCAGAAGTGCCACAACATGGCTGCTTTCACAGCTTTTTCCTTAGGAAGAACCCTAATACCCGGCTGATTTACCTTCCTAGGGTTACTGTTAGGCTTAGGCCTAGGACTTTTAAAACCAGGAAGCCCTGTGCTCCAGGCACACTGCAGCTGTGAAAGGCATCCCAAGGGGAGCGCAAAAGTGACACAACTTGGCTGCCTCCACTGCTATTTCCATGAGACCATCCCGAATCATAGGCTGATTTTCCTTCCTAGGCTTAAGGTTTGAGTTAGGCCTAGGGTTAGTGTTCTTTTAACCAGAAAGCCCTGAGTTCCAAGAACACAGCAGCTGCGAAGGACTACCCAAGAAGAGCGCAGAAGTGCCTCAACATGCCTGCCTCCACAGCTTTTTCCTTGGGGACGTCCCGAAACGAAGGCTGATTTAGAAGCCTCCAGTTTGGGCTAAAGTTGTGGTTTTTTAAACCAGGAAGCCCTGTGCTCCAAGCACACTGCAGCTGTGAAAGGCATCCCAAGGGGAGCGCAAAAGTGCCACAACATGGCTGTCTCCACAGCTTTTCCCTTGGGATAATTCCTAAACCCAGGCTGATTTAAATGACCAGTGTTACGGTTAGGGTTAGGGTTACGCCTAGGTGTAGAGCTTTTTAAACCAGCAAGCTCTGAGCTCCAGGCACACGGCAGCTGCGAAATGCATCCCAAGGGGAGCACAAAAGTGCCAGAAAATGGCTGCCTCCACACGTTTTCATTGGCACCATTGCTAAGCCTAGGCTGAATCACCTGCCTCCAGTCTCAGCTAGGGACATGGTTTTTTAAACCAGGAAGCCCTGAGCTCCAGGCACACGGCAGCTGTGATAGGCATCCCAGTGGGTGTAAAAAAGTGCAACAACATGGCAGCTTTCACAGCTTTTTCCTTGGCACCATCCCTATACCTAGGCTGATTTATCTGCCTAGGGTTAGGGTTAGGGCTCAGCCAAGGGCAAAGATTTTTTTAAGCAGGAAGCCCTGAGTTCCAGGCTTACTGCATCTGCCAAAGGCATCCCAAAGGGAGCGCAGAAGTGCCACAACATGGCTGCTTTCACAGCTTTTTCCTTAGGAAGTACCCTAATACCCGGCTGATTTACCTTCCTAGGGTTACTGTTAGGCTTAGGCCTAGGACTTTTAAAACCAGGAAGCCCTGTGCTCCAGGCACACTGCAGCTGTGAAAGGCATCCCAAGGGGAGCGCAAAAGTGACACAACTTGGCTGCCTCCACTGCTATTTCCATGAGACCATCCCAAATCATAGGCTGATTTTCCTTCCTAGGCTTAAGGTTTGAGTTAGGCCTAGGGTTAGTGTTCTTTTAACCAGAAAGCCCTGAGTTCCAAGAACACAGCAGCTGCGAAGGACTACCCAAGAAGAGCGCAGAAGTGCCTCAACATGCCTGCCTCCACAGCTTTTTCCTTGGGGACGTCCCGAAACGAAGGCTGATTTAGAAGCCTCCAGTTTGGGCTAAAGTTGTGGTTTTTTACACCAGGAAGCCCTGTGCTCCAAGCACACTTCAGCTGTGAAAGGCATCCCAAGGGGAGCGCAAAAGTGCCACAACATGGCTGTCTCCACAGCTTTTCCCTTGGGATAATTCCTAAACCCAGGCTGATTTAAATGACCAGTGTTACAGTTCGGGTTAGGGTTACGCCTAGGTGTAGAGCTTTTTAAACCAGCAAGCTCTGAGCTCCAGGCACACGGCAGCTGCGAAAGGCATCCCAAGGGGAGCGCAGAAGTGCCACAACATGGCTGCTTTCACAGCTTTTTCCTTAGGAAGAACCCTAATACCCGGCTGATTTACCTTCCTAGGGTTACTGTTAGGCTTAGGCCTAGGACTTTTAAAACCAGGAAGCCCTGTGCTCCAGGCACACTGCAGCTGTTAAAGGCATCCCAAGGGGAGCGCAAAAGTGACACAACTTGGCTGCCTCCACTGCTATTTCCAGAGACCATCCCGAATCATAGGCTGATTTTCCTTCCTAGGCTTAAGGTTTGAGTTAGGCCTAGGGTTAGTGTTCTTTTAACCAGAAAGCCCTGAGTTCCAAGAACACAGCAGCTGCGAAGGACTACCCAAGAAGAGCACAGAAGTGCCTCAACATGCCTGCCTCTACAGCTTTTTCCTTGGGGACGTCCCGAAACGAAGGCTGATTTAGAAGCCTGCAGTTTGGGCTAAAGTTGTGGTTTTTTAAACCAGGAAGCCCTGTGCTCCAAGCACACTGCAGCTGTGAAAGGCATCCCAAGGGGAGCGCAAAAGTGCCACAACATGGCTGTCTCCACAGCTTTTCCCTTGGGATAATTCCTAAACCCAGGCTGATTTAAATGACCAGTGTTACGGTTAGGGTTAGGGTTACGCCTAGGTGTAGAGCTTTTTAAACCAGCAAGCTCTGAGCTCCAGGCACACAGCAGCTGCGAAAGGCATCCCAAGGGGAGCACAAAAGTGCCAGAAAATGGCTGCCTCCACACGTTTTCATTGGCACCATTGCTAAGCCTAGGCTGAATCACCTGCCTCCAGTCTCAGCTAGGGACATGGTTTTTTAAACCAGGAAGCCCTGAGCTCCAGGCACACGGCAGCTGTGATAGGCATCCCAAGGGGAGTACAAAAGTGCAACAACATGGCAGCTTTCACAGCTTTTTCCTTGGCACCATCCCTATACCTAGGCTGATTTATCTGCCTAGGGTTAGGGTTAGGGCTCAGCCAAGGGCAAGGATTTTTTTAACCAGGAAGCCCTGAGTTCCAGGCTTACTGCATCTGCCAAAGGCATCCCAAAGGGAGCGCAGAAGTGCCACAACATGGCTGCTTTCACAGCTTTTTCCTTAGGAAGAACCCTAATACCCGGCTGATTTACCTTCCTAGGGTTACTGTTAGGCTTAGGCCTAGGACTTTTAAAACCAGGAAGCCCTGTGCTCCAGGCACACTGCAGCTGTGAAAGGCATCCCAAGGGGAGCGCAAAAGTGACACAACTTGGCTGCCTCCACTGCTATTTCCATGAGACCATCCCGAATCATAGGCTGATTTTCCTTCCTAGGCTTAAGGTTTGAGTTAGGCCTAGGGTTAGTGTTCTTTTAACCAGAAAGCCCTGAGTTCCAAGAACACAGCAGCTGCGAAGGACTACCCAAGAAGAGCGCAGAAGTGCCTCAACATGCCTGCCTCCACAGCTTTTTCCTTGGGGACGTCCCGAAACGAAGGCTGATTTAGAAGCCTCCAGTTTGGGCTAAAGTTGTGGTTTTTTAAACCAGGAAGCCCTGTGCTCCAAGCACACTGCAGCTGTGAAAGGCATCCCAAGGGGAGCGCAAAAGTGCCACAACATGGCTGTCTCCACAGCTTTTCCCTTGGGATAATTCCTAAACCCAGGCTGATTTAAATGACCAGTGTTACGGTTAGGGTTAGGGTTACGCCTAGGTGTAGAGCTTTTTAAACCAGCAAGCTCTGAGCTCCAGGCACACGGCAGCTGCGAAATGCATCCCAAGGGGAGCACAAAAGTGCCAGAAAATGGCTGCCTCCACACGTTTTCATTGGCACCATTGCTAAGCCTAGGCTGAATCACCTGCCTCCAGTCTCAGCTAGGGACATGGTTTTTTAAACCAGGAAGCCCTGAGCTCCAGGCACACGGCAGCTGTGATAGGCATCCCAGTGGGTGTAAAAAAGTGCAACAACATGGCAGCTTTCACAGCTTTTTCCTTGGCACCATCCCTATACCTAGGCTGATTTATCTGCCTAGGGTTAGGGTTAGGGCTCAGCCAAGGGCAAAGATTTTTTTAAGCAGGAAGCCCTGAGTTCCAGGCTTACTGCATCTGCCAAAGGCATCCCAAAGGGAGCGCAGAAGTGCCACAACATGGCTGCTTTCACAGCTTTTTCCTTAGGAAGTACCCTAATACCCGGCTGATTTACCTTCCTAGGGTTACTGTTAGGCTTAGGCCTAGGACTTTTAAAACCAGGAAGCCCTGTGCTCCAGGCACACTGCAGCTGTGAAAGGCATCCCAAGGGGAGCGCAAAAGTGACACAACTTGGCTGCCTCCACTGCTATTTCCATGAGACCATCCCGAATCATAGGCTGATTTTCCTTCCTAGGCTTAAGGTTTGAGTTAGGCCTAGGGTTAGTGTTCTTTTAACCAGAAAGCCCTGAGTTCCAAGAACACAGCAGCTGCGAAGGACTACCCAAGAAGAGCGCAGAAGTGCCTCAACATGCCTGCCTCCACAGCTTTTTCCTTGGGGACGTCCCGAAACGAAGGCTGATTTAGAAGCCTCCAGTTTGGGCTAAAGTTGTGGTTTTTTACACCAGGAAGCCCTGTGCTCCAAGCACACTTCAGCTGTGAAAGGCATCCCAAGGGGAGCGCAAAAGTGCCACAACATGGCTGTCTCCACAGCTTTTCCCTTGGGATAATTCCTAAACCCAGGCTGATTTAAATGACCAGTGTTACAGTTCGGGTTAGGGTTACGCCTAGGTGTAGAGCTTTTTAAACCAGCAAGCTCTGAGCTCCAGGCACACGGCAGCTGCGAAAGGCATCCCAAGGGGAGCGCAGAAGTGCCACAACATGGCTGCTTTCACAGCTTTTTCCTTAGGAAGAACCCTAATACCCGGCTGATTTACCTTCCTAGGGTTACTGTTAGGCTTAGGCCTAGGACTTTTAAAACCAGGAAGCCCTGTGCTCCAGGCACACTGCAGCTGTTAAAGGCATCCCAAGGGGAGCGCAAAAGTGACACAACTTGGCTGCCTCCACTGCTATTTCCAGAGACCATCCCGAATCATAGGCTGATTTTCCTTCCTAGGCTTAAGGTTTGAGTTAGGCCTAGGGTTAGTGTTCTTTTAACCAGAAAGCCCTGAGTTCCAAGAACACAGCAGCTGCGAAGGACTACCCAAGAAGAGCACAGAAGTGCCTCAACATGCCTGCCTCTACAGCTTTTTCCTTGGGGACGTCCCGAAACGAAGGCTGATTTAGAAGCCTGCAGTTTGGGCTAAAGTTGTGGTTTTTTAAACCAGGAAGCCCTGTGCTCCAAGCACACTGCAGCTGTGAAAGGCATCCCAAGGGGAGCGCAAAAGTGCCACAACATGGCTGTCTCCACAGCTTTTCCCTTGGGATAATTCCTAAACCCAGGCTGATTTAAATGACCAGTGTTACGGTTAGGGTTAGGGTTACGCCTAGGTGTAGAGCTTTTTAAACCAGCAAGCTCTGAGCTCCAGGCACACGGCAGCTGCGAAAGGCATCCCAAGGGGAGCACAAAAGTGCCAGAAAATGGCTGCCTCCACACGTTTTCATTGGCACCATTGCTAAGCCTAGGCTGAATCACCTGCCTCCAGTCTCAGCTAGGGACATGGTTTTTTAAACCAGGAAGCCCTGAGCTCCAGGCACACGGCAGCTGTGAAAGGCATCCCAAGGGGAGTACAAAAGTGCAACAACATGGCAGCTTTCACAGCTTTTTCCTTGGCACCATCCCTATACCTAGGCTGATTTATCTGCCTAGGGTTAGGGTTAGGGCTCAGCCAAGGGCAAGGATTTTTTTAACCAGGAAGCCCTGAGTTCCAGGCTTACTGCATCTGCCAAAGGCATCCCAAAGGGAGCGCAGAAGTGCCACAACATGGCTGCTTTCACAGCTTTTTCCTTAGGAAGAACCCTAATACCCGGCTGATTTACCTTCCAAGGGTTACTGTTAGGCTTAGGCCTAGGACTTTTAAAACCAGGAAGCCCTGTGCTCCAGGCACACTGCAGCTGTTAAAGGCATCCCAAGGGGAGCGCAAAAGTGACACAACTTGGCTGCCTCCACTGCTATTTCCATGAGACCATCCCGAATCATAGGCTGATTTTCCTTCCTAGGCTTAAGGTTTGAGTTAGGCCTAGGGTTAGTGTTCTTTTAACCAGAAGGCCCTGAGTTCCAAGAACACAGCAGCTGCGAAGGACTACCCAAGAAGAGCGCAGAAGTGCCTCAACATGCCTGCCTCCACAGCTTTTTCCTTGGGGACGTCCCGAAACGAAGGCTGATTTAGAAGCCTCCAGTTTGGGCTAAAGTTGTGGTTTTTTAAACCAGGAAGCCCTGTGCTCCAAGCACACTGCAGCTGTGAAAGGCATCCCAAGGGGAGCTCAAAAGTGCTACCACATGGCTGTCTCCACAGCTTTTCCCTTGGGATAATTCCTAAACCCAGGCTGATTTAAATGACCAGTGTTACAGTTCGGGTTAGGGTTACGCCTAGGTGTAGAGCTTTTTAAACCAGCAAGCTCTGAGCTCCAGGCACACGGCAGCTGCGAAAGGCATCCCAAGGGGAGCACAAAAGTGCCAGAAAATGGCTGCCTCCACACGTTTTCATTGGCACCATTGCTAAGCCTAGGCTGAATCACCTGCCTCCAGTCTCAGCTAGGGACATGGTTTTTTAAACCAGGAAGCCCTGAGCTCCAGGCACACGGCAGCTGTGAAAGGCATCCCAAGGGGAGTACAAAAGTGCAACAACATGGCAGCTTTCCCAGCTTTTTTCTTGGCAAAATCCCTATACCTAGGCTGATTTATCTGCCTAGGGTTAGGGTTAGGGCTCAGCCAAGGGCAAGGATTTTTTTAAGCAGGAAGCCCTGAGTTCCAGGCTTACTGCATCTGCCAAAGGCATCCCAAAGGGAGCGCAGAAGTGCCACAACATGGCTGCTTTCACAGCTTTTTCCTTAGGAAGAACCCTAATACCCGGCTGATTTACCTTCCTAGGGTTACTGTTAGGCTTAGGCCTAGGACTTTTAAAACCAGGAAGCCCTGTGCTCCAGGCACACTGCAGCTGTTAAAGGCATCCCAAGGGGAGCGCAAAAGTGACACAACTTGGCTGCCTCCACTGCTATTTCCATGAGACCATCCCGAATCATAGGCTGATTTTCCTTCCTAGGCTTAAGGTTTGAGTTAGGCCTAGGGTTAGTGTTCTTTTAACCAGAAAGCCCTGAGTTCCAAGAACACAGCAGCTGCGAAGGACTACCCAAGAAGAGCACAAAAGTGCCTCAACATGCCTGCCTCCACAGCTTTTTCCTTGGGGACGTCCCGAAACGAAGGCTGATTTAGAAGCCTCCAGTTTGGGCTAAAGTTGTGGTTTTTTAAACCAGGAAGCCCTGTGCTCCAAGCACACTGCAGCTGTGAAAGGCATCCCAAGGGGAGCGCAAAAGTGCCACAACATGGCTGTCTCCACAGCTTTTCCCTTGGGATAATTCCTAAACCCAGGCTGATTTAAATGACCAGTGTTACGGTTAGGGTTAGGGTTACGCCTAGGTGTAGAGCTTTTTAAACCAGCAAGCTCTGAGCTCCAGGCACACGGCAGCTGCGAAATGCATCCCAAGGGGAGCACAAAAGTGCCAGAAAATGGCTGCCTCCACACGTTTTCATTGGCACCATTGCTAAGCCTAGGCTGAATCACCTGCCTCCAGTCTCACCTAGGGACATGGTTTTTTAAACCAGGAAGCCCTGAGCTCCAGGCACACGGCAGCTGTGAAAGGCATCCCAAGGGGAGTACAAAAGTTCAACAACATGGCAGCTTTCACAGCTTTTTCCTTGGCACCATCCCTATACCTAGGCTGATTTATCTGCCTAGGGTTAGGGTTAGGGCTCAGCCTAGGGCAAGGATTTTTTTAACCAGGAAGCCCTGAGTTCCAGGCTTACTGCATCTGCCAAAGGCATCCCAAAGGGAGCGCAGAAGTGCCACAACATGGCTGCTTTCGCAGCTTTTTCCTTAGGAAGAACCCTAATACCCGGCTGATTTACCTTCCAAGGGTTACTGTTAGGCTTAGGCCTAGGACTTTTAAAACCAGGAAGCCCTGTGCTCCAGGCACACTGCAGCTGTTAAAGGCATCCCAAGGGGAGCGCAAAAGTGACACAACTTGGCTGCCTCCACTGCTATTTCCATGAGACCATCCCGAATCATAGGCTGGTTTTCCTTCCTAGGCTTAAGGTTTGAGTTAGGCCTAGGGTTAGTGTTCTTTTAACCAGAAGGCCCTGAGTTCCAAGAACACAGCAGCTGCGAAGGACTACCCAAGAAGAGCGCAGAAGTGCCTCAACATGCCTGCCTCCACAGCTTTTTCCTTGGGGACGTCCCGAAACGAAGGCTGATTTAGAAGCCTCCAGTTTGGGCTAAAGTTGTGGTTTTTTAAACCAGGAAGCCCTGTGCTCCAAGCACACTGCAGCTGTGAAAGGCATCCCAAGGGGAGCGCAAAAGTGCCACAACATGGCTGTCTCCACAGCTTTTCCCTTGGGATAATTCCTAAACCCAGGCTGATTTAAATGACCAGTGTTACGGTTAGGGTTAGGGTTACGCCTAGGTGTAGAGCTTTTTAAACCAGCAAGCTCTGAGCTACAGGCACACGGCAGCTGCGAAATGCATCCCAAGGGGAGCCCAAAAGTGCCAGAAAATGGCTGCCTCCACACGTTTTCATTGGCACCATTGCTAAGCCTAGGCTGAATCACCTGCCTCCAGTCTCAGGTAGGGACATCGTTTTTTAAACCAGGAAGCCCTGAGCTCCAGGCACACGGCAGCTGTGATAGGCATCCCAGTGGGTGTAAAAAAGTGCAACAACACGGCAGCTTTCACAGCTTTTTCCTTGGCACCATCCCTATACCTAGGCTGATTTATCTGCCTAGGGTTAGGGTTAGGGCTCAGCCAAGGGCAAGGATTTTTTTAACCAGGAAGCCCTGAGTTCCAGGCTTACTGCATCTGCCAAAGGCATCCCAAAGGGAGCGCAGAAGTGCCACAACATGGCTGCTTTCACAGCTTTTTCCTTAGGAAGTACCCTAATACCCGGCTGATTTACCTTCCTAGGGTTACTGTTAGGCTTAGGCCTAGGACTTTTAAAACCAGGAAGCCCTGTGCTCCAGGCACACTGCAGCTGTGAAAGGCATCCCAAGGGGAGCGCAAAAGTGACACAACTTGGCTGCCTCCACTGCTATTTCCATGAGACCATCCCGAATCATAGGCTGATTTTCCTTCCTAGGCTTAAGGTTTGAGTTAGGCCTAGGGTTAGTGTTCTTTTAACCAGAAAGCCCTGAGTTCCAAGAACACAGCAGCTGCGAAGGACTACCCAAGAAGAGCGCAGAAGTGCCTCAACATGCCTGCCTCCACAGCTTTTTCCTTGGGGACGTCCCGAAACGAAGGCTGATTTAGAAGCCTCCAGTTTGAGCTAAAGTTGTGGTTTTTTACACCAGGAAGCCCTGTGCTCCAAGCACACTGCAGCTGTGAAAGGCATCCCCAGGGGAGCGCAAAAGTGCCACAACATGGCTGTCTCCACAGCTTTTCCCTTGGGATAATTCCTAAACCCAGGCTGATTTAAATGACCAGTGTTACAGTTCGGGTTAGGGTTACGCCTAGGTGTAGAGCTTTTTAAACCAGCAAGCTCTGAGCTCCAGGCACACGGCAGCTGCGAAAGGCATCCCAAGGGGAGCACAAAAGTGCCAGAAAATGGCTGCCTCCACACGTTTTCATTGGCACCATTGCTAAGCCTAGGCTGAATCACCTGCCTCCAGTCTCAGCTAGGGACATGGTTTTTTAAACCAGGAAGCCCTGAGCTCCAGGCACTTGGCAGCTGTGAAAGGCATCCCAAGGGGAGTACAAAAGTGCAACAACATGGCAGCTTTCACAGCTTTTTCCTTGGCACCATCCCTATACCTAGGCTGATTTATCTGCCTAGGGTTAGCGTTAGGGCTCAGCCAAGGGCAAGGATTTTTTTAAGCAGGAAGCCCTGAGTTCCAGGCTTACTGCATCTGCCAAAGGCATCCCAAAGGGAGCGCAGAAGTGCCACAACATGGCTGCTTTCACAGCTTTTTCCTTAGGAAGAACCCTAATACCCGGCTGATTTACCTTCCTAGGGTTACTCTTAGGCTTAGGCCTAGGACTTTTAAAACCAGGAAGCCCTGTGCTCCAGGCACACTGCAGCTGTTAAAGGCATCCCAAGGGGAGCGCAAAAGTGACACAACTTGGCTGCCTCCACTGCTATTTCCATGAGACCATCCCGAATCATAGGCTGATTTTCCTTCCTAGGCTTAAGGTTTGAGTTAGGCCTAGGGTTAGTGTTCTTTTAACCAGAAAGCCCTGAGTTCCAAGAACACAGCAGCTGCGAAGGACTACCCAAGAAGAGCGCAGAAGTGCCTCAACATGCCTGCCTCCACAGCTTTTTCCTTGGGGACGTCCCGAAACGAAGGCTGATTTAGAAGCCTCCAGTTTGGGCTAAAGTTCTGGTTTTTTAAACCAGGAAGCCCTGTGCTCCAAGCACACTGCAGCTGTGAAAGGCATCCCAAGGGGAGCGCAAAAGTGCCACAACATGGCTGTCTCCACAGCTTTTCCCTTGGGATAATTCCTAAACCCAGGCTGATTTAAATGACCAGTGTTACGGTTAGGGTTAGGGTTACGCCTAGGTGTAGAGCTTTTTAAACCAGCAAGCTCTGAGCTCCAGGCACACGGCAGCTGCGAAAGGCATCCCAAGGGGAGCACAAAAGTGCCAGAAAATGGCTGCCTCCACACGTTTTCATTGGCACCATTGCTAAGCCTAGGCTGAATCACCTGCCTCCAGTCTCAGCTAGGGACATGGTTTTTTAAACCAGGAAGCCCTGAGCTCCAGGCACACGGCAGCTGTGAAAGGCATCCCAAGGGGAGTACAAAAGT
The DNA here is from genome assembly GCF_027887145.1 of Ammospiza caudacuta. NCBI lineage: Eukaryota > Metazoa > Chordata > Aves > Passeriformes > Passerellidae > Ammospiza > Ammospiza caudacuta. Next base: position 40,654 of record NW_026683012.1, read on the forward strand.
GCAACAACATGGCAGCTTTCACAGCTTTTTCCTTGGCACCATCCCTATACCTAGGCTGATTTATCTGCCTAGGGTTAGGGTTAGGGCTCAGCCAAGGGCAAGGATTTTTTTAAGCAGGAAGCCCTGAGTTCCAGGCTTACTGCATCTGCCAAAGGCATCCCAAAGGGAGCGCAGAAGTGCCACAACATGGCTGCTTTCACAGCTTTTTCCTTAGGAAGAACCCTAATACCCGGCTGATTTACCTTCCTAGGGTTACTGTTAGGCTTAGGCCTAGGACTTTTAAAACCAGGAAGCCCTGTGCTCCAGGCACACTGCAGCTGTTAAAGGCATCCCAAGGGGAGCGCAAAAGTGACACAACTTGGCTGCCTCCACTGCTATTTCCATGAGACCATCCCGAATCATAGGCTGATTTTCCTTCCTAGGCTTAAGGTTTGAGTTAGGCCTAGGGTTAGTGTTCTTTTAACCAGAAAGCCCTGAGTTCCAAGAACACAGCAGCTGCGAAGGACTACCCAAGAAGAGCGCAGAAGTGCCTCAACATGCCTGCCTCCACAGCTTTTTCCTTGGGGACGTCCCGAAACGAAGGCTGATTTAGAAGCCTCCAGTTTGGGCTAAAGTTGTGGTTTTTTAAACCAGGAAGCCCTGTGCTCCAAGCACACTGCAGCTGTGAAAGGCATCCCAAGGGGAGCGCAAAAGTGCCACAACATGGCTGTCTCCACAGCTTTTCCCTTGGGATAATTCCTAAACCCAGGCTGCTTTAAATGACCAGTGTTACGGTTAGGGTTAGGGTTACGCCTAGGTGTAGAGCTTTTTAAACCAGCAAGCTCTGAGCTCCAGGCACACGGCAGCTGCGAAAGGCATCCCAAGGGGAGCACAAAAGTGCCAGAAAATGGCTGCCTCCACACGTTTTCATTGGCACCATTGCTAAGCCTAGGCTGAATCACCTGCCTCCAGTCTCAGCTAGGGACATGGTTTTTTAAACCAGGAAGCCCTGAGCTCCAGGCACTTGGCAGCTGTGAAAGGCATCCCAAGGGGAGTACAAAAGTGCAACAACATGGCAGCTTTCACAGCTTTTTCCTTGGCACCATCCCTATACCTAGGCTGATTTATCTGCCTAGGGTTAGGGTTAGGGCTCAGCCTAGGGCTAGGATTTTTTTAACCAGGAAGCCCTGAGTTCCAGGCTTACTGCATCTGCCAAAGGCATCCCAAAGGGAGCGCAGAAGTGCCACAACATGGCTGCTTTCACAGCTTTTTCCTTAGGAAGAACCCTATTACCCGGCTGATTTACCTTCCTAGGGTTACTGTTAGGCTTAGGCCTAGGACTTTTAAAACCAGGAAGCCCTGTGCTCCAGGCACACTGCAGCTGTTAAAGGCATCCCAAGGGGAGCGCAAAAGTGACACAACTTGGCTGCCTCCACTGCTATTTCCATGAGACCATCCCGAATCATAGGCTGATTTTCCTTCCTAGGCTTAAGGTTTGAGTTAGGCCTAGGGTTAGTGTTCTTTTAACCAGAAAGCCCTGAGTTCCAAGAACACAGCAGCTGCGAAGGACTACCCAAGAAGAGCGCAGAAGTGCCTCAACATGCCTGCCTCCACAGCTTTTTCCTTGGGGACGTCCCGAAACGAAGGCTGATTTAGAAGCCTCCAGTTTGGGCTAAAGTTGTGGTTTTTTACACCAGGAAGCCCTGTGCTCCAAGCACACTGCAGCTGTGAAAGGCATCCCAAGGGGAGCGCAAAAGTGCCACAACATGGCTGTCTCCACAGCTTTTCCCTTGGGATAATTCCTAAACCCAGGCTGCTTTAAATGACCAGTGTTACGGTTAGGGTTAGGGTTACGCCTAGGTGTAGAGCTTTTTAAACCAGCAAGCTCTGAGCTCCAGGCACACGGCAGCTGCGAAAGGCATCCCAAGGGGAGCACAAAAGTGCCAGAAAATGGCTGCCTCCACACGTTTTCATTGGCACCATTGCTAAGCCTAGGCTGAATCACCTGCCTCCAGTCTCAGCTAGGGACATGGTTTTTTAAACCAGGAAGCCCTGAGCTCCAGGCACACGGCAGCTGTGAAAGGCATCCCAAGGGGAGTACAAAAGTGCAACAACATGGCAGCTTTCACAGCTTTTTCCTTGGCACCATCCCTATACCTAGGCTGATTTATCTGCCTAGGGTTAGGGTTAGGACTCAGCCTAAGGCTAGGATTTTTTTAAGCAGGAAGCCCTGAGTTCCAGGCTTACTGCATCTGCCAAAGGCATCCCAAAGGGAGCGCAGAAGTGCCACAACATGGCTGCTTTCACAGCTTTTTCCTTAGGAAGAACCCTAATACCCGGCTGATTTACCTTCCTAGGGTTACTGTTAGGCTTAGGCCTAGGACTTTTAAAACCAGGAAGCCCTGTGCTCCAGGCACACTGCAGCTGTGAAAGGCATCCCAAGGGGAGCGCAAAAGTGACACAACTTGGCTGCCTCCACTGCTATTTCCATGAGACCATCCCGAATCATAGGCTGATTTTCCTTCCTAGGCTTAAGGTTTGAGTTAGGCCTAGGGTTAGTGTTCTTTTAACCAGAAAGCCCTGAGTTCCAAGAACACAGCAGCTGCGAAGGACTACCCAAGAAGAGCGCAGAAGTGCCTCAACATGCCTGCCTGCACAGCTTTTTCCTTGGGGACGTCCCGAAACGAAGGCTGATTTAGAAGCCTCCAGTTTGGGCTAAAGTTGTGGTTTTTAAACCAGGAAGCCCTGTGCTCCAAGCACACTGCAGCTGTGAAAGGCATCCCAAGGGGAGCGCAAAAGTGCCACAACATGGCTGTCTCCACAGCTTTTCCCTTGGGATAATTCCTAAACCCAGGCTGATTTAAATGACCAGTGTTACGGTTAGGGTTAGGGTTACGCCTAGGTGTAGAGCTTTTTAAACCAGCAAGCTCTGAGCTCCAGGCACACGGCAGCTGCAAAATGCATCCCAAGGGGAGCACAAAAGTGCCAGAAAATGGCTGCCTCCACACGTTTTCATTGGCACCATTGCTAAGCCTAGGCTGAATCACCTGCCTCCAGTCTCAGCTAGGGACATTGTTTTTTAAACCAGGAAGCCCTGAGCTCCAGGCACACGGCAGCTGTGAAAGGCATCCCAAGGGGAGTACAAAAGTGCAACAACATGGCAGCTTTCACAGCTTTTTCCTTGGCACCATCCCTATACCTAGGCTGATTTATCTGCCTAGGGTTAGGGTTAGGGCTCAGCCAAGGGCTGGGATTTTTTTAAGCAGGAAGCCCTGAGTTCCAGGCTTACTGCATCTGCCAAAGGCATCCCAAAGGGAGCGCAGAAGTGCCACAACATGGCTGCTTTCACAGCTTTTTCCTTAGGAAGAACCCTAATACCCGGCTGATTTACCTTCCTAGGGTTACTGTTAGGCTTAGGCCTAGGACTTTTAAAACCAGGAAGCCCTGTGCTCCAGGCACACTGCAGCTGTTAAAGGCATCCCAAGGGGAGCGCAAAAGTGACACAACTTGGCTGCCTCCACTGCTATTTCCATCAGACCATCCCGAATCATAGGCTGATTTTCCTTCCTAGGCTTAAGGTTTGAGTTAGGCCTAGGGTTAGTGTTCTTTTAACCAGAAAGCCCTGAGTTCCAAGAACACAGCAGCTGAGAAGGACTACCCAAGAAGAGCGCAGAAGTGCCTCAACATGCCTGCCTCCACAGCTTTTTCCTTGGGGACGTCCCGAAACGAAGGCTGATTTAGAAGCCTCCAGTTTGGGCTAAAGTTGTGGTTTTTTAAACCAGGAAGCCCTGTGCTCCAAGCACACTGCAGCTGTGAAAGGCATCCCAAGGGGAGCGCAAAAGTGCCACAACATGGCTGTCTCCACAGCTTTTCCCTTGGGATAATTCCTAAACCCAGGCTGATTTAAATGACCAGTGTTACGGTTAGGGTTAGGGTTACGCCTAGGTGTAGAGCTTTTTAAACCAGCAAGCTCTGAGCTCCAGGCACACGGCAGCTGCGAAATGCATCCCAAGGGGAGCACAAAAGTGCCAGAAAATGGCTGCCTCCACACGTTTTCATTGGCACCATTGCTAAGCCTAGGCTGAATCACCCGCCTCCAGTCTCAGCTAGGGACATGGTTTTTTAAACCAGGAAGCCCTGAGCTCCAGGCACTTGGCCGCTGTGAAAGGCATCCCAAGGGGAGTACAAAAGTGCAACAACATGGCAGCTTTCACAGCTTTTTCCTTGGCACCATCCCTATACCTAGGCTGATTTATCTGCCTAGGGTTAGGGTTAGGGCTCAGCCAAGGGCAAGGATTTTTTTAAGCAGGAAGCCCTGAGTTCCAGGCTTACTGCATCTGCCAAAGGCATCCCAAAGGGAGCGCAGAAGTGCCACAACATGGCTGCTTTCACAGCTTTTTCCTTAGGAAGAACCCTAATACCCGGCTGATTTACCTTCCTAGGGTTACTGTTAGGCTTAGGCCTAGGACTTTTAAAACCAGGAAGCCCTGTGCTCCAGGCACACTGCAGCTGTTAAAGGCATCCCAAGGGGAGCGCAAAAGTGACACAACTTGGCTGCCTCCACTGCTATTTCCATGAGACCATCCCGAATCATAGGCTGATTTTCCTTCCTAGGCTTAAGGTTTGAGTTAGGTCTAGGGTTAGTGTTCTTTTAACCAGAAAGCCCTGAGTTCCAAGAACACAGCAGCTGCGAAGGACTACCCAAGAAGAGCGCAGAAGTGCCTCAACATGCCTGCCTCCACAGCTTTTTCCTTGGGGATGTCCCGAAACGAAGGCTGATTTAGAAGCCTCCAGTTTGGGCTAAAGTTGTGGTTTTTTAAACCAGGAAGCCCTGTGCTCCAAGCACACTGCAGCTGTGAAAGGCATCCCAAGGGGAGCGCAAAAGTGCCACAACATGGCTGTCTCCACAGCTTTTCCCTTGGGATAATTCCTAAACCCAGGCTGCTTTAAATGACCAGTGTTACGGTTAGGGTTAGGGTTACGCCTAGGTGTAGAGCTTTTTAAACCAGCAAGCTCTGAGCTCCAGGCACACGGCAGCTGCGAAATGCATCCCAAGGGGAGCACAAAAGTGCCAGAAAATGGCTGCCTCCACACGTTTTCATTGGCACCATTGCTAAGCCTAGGCTGAATCACCTGCCTCCAGTCTCAGCTAGGGACATGGTTTTTTAAACCAGGAAGCCCTGAGCTCCAGGCACTTGGCCGCTGTGAAAGGCATCCCAAGGGGAGTACAAAAGTGCAACAACATGGCAGCTTTCACAGCTTTTTCCTTGGCACCATCCCTATACCTAGGCTGATTTATCTGCCTAGGGTTAGGGTTAGGGCTCAGCCAAGGGCAAGGATTTTTTTAAGCAGGAAGCCCTGAGTTCCAGGCTTACTGCATCTGCCAAAGGCATCCCAAAGGGAGCGCAGAAGTGCCACAACATGGCTGCTTTCACAGCTTTTTCCTTAGGAAGAACCCTATTACCCGGCTGATTTACCTTCCTAGGGTTACTGTTAGGCTTAGGCCTAGGACTTTTAAAACCAGGAAGCCCTGTGCTCCAGGCACACTGCAGCTGTTAAAGGCATCCCAAGGGGAGCGCAAAAGTGACACAACTTGGCTGCCTCCACTGCTATTTCCATGAGACCATCCCGAATCATAGGCTGATTTTCCTTCCTAGGCTTAAGGTTTGAGTTAGGTCTAGGGTTAGTGTTCTTTTAACCAGAAAGCCCTGAGTTCCAAGAACACAGCAGCTGCGAAGGACTACCCAAGAAGAGCGCAGAAGTGCCTCAACATGCCTGCCTCCACAGCTTTTTCCTTGGGGACGTCCCGAAACGAAGGCTGATTTAGAAGCCTCCAGTTTGGGCTAAAGTTGTGGTTTTTTACACCAGGAAGCCCTGTGCTCCAAGCACACTGCAGCTGTGAAAGGCATCCCAAGGGGAGCGCAAAAGTGCCACAACATGGCTGTCTCCACAGCTTTTCCCTTGGGATAATTCCTAAACCCAGGCTGCTTTAAATGACCAGTGTTACGGTTAGGGTTAGGGTTACGCCTAGGTGTAGAGCTTTTTAAACCAGCAAGCTCTGAGCTCCAGGCACACGGCAGCTGCGAAAGGCATCCCAAGGGGAGCACAAAAGTGCCAGAAAATGGCTGCCTCCACACGTTTTCATTGGCACCATTGCTAAGCCTAGGCTGAATCACCTGCCTCCAGTCTCAGCTAGGGACATGGTTTTTTAAACCAGGAAGCCCTGAGCTCCAGGCACACGGCAGCTGTGAAAGGCATCCCAAGGGGAGTACAAAAGTGCAACAACATGGCAGCTTTCACAGCTTTTTCCTTGGCACCATCCCTATACCTAGGCTGATTTATCTGCCTAGGGTTAGGGTTAGGGCTCAGCCAAGGGCAAGGATTTTTTTAACCAGGAAGCCCTGAGTTCCAGGCTTACTGCATCTGCCAAAGGCATCCCAAAGGGAGCGCAGAAGTGCCACAACATGGCTGCTTTCACAGCTTTTTCCTTAGGAAGAACCCTAATACCCGGCTGATTTACCTTCCTAGGGTTACTGTTAGGCTTAGGCCTAGGACTTTTAAAACCAGGAAGCCCTGTGCTCCAGGCACACTGCAGCTGTGAAAGGCATCCCAAGGGGAGCGCAAAAGTGACACAACTTGGCTGCCTCCACTGCTATTTCCATGAGACCATCCCGAATCATAGGCTGATTTTCCTTCCTAGGCTTAAGGTTTGAGTTAGGCCTAGGGTTAGTGTTCTTTTAACCAGAAGGCCCTGAGTTCCAAGAACACAGCAGCTGCGAAGGACTACCCAAGAAGAGCGCAGAAGTGCCTCAACATGCCTGCCTCCACAGCTTTTTCCTTGGGGACGTCCCGAAACGAAGGCTGATTTAGAAGCCTCCAGTTTGGGCTAAAGTTGTGGTTTTTTAAACCAGGAAGCCCTGTGCTCCAAGCACACTGCAGCTGTGAAAGGCATCCCAAGGGGAGCGCAAAAGTGCCACAACATGGCTGTCTCCACAGCTTTTCCCTTGGGATAATTCCTAAACCCAGGCTGATTTAAATGACCAGTGTTACGGTTAGGGTTAGGGTTACGCCTAGGTGTAGAGCTTTTTAAACCAGCAAGCTCTGAGCTACAGGCACACGGCAGCTGCGAAATGCATCCCAAGGGGAGCACAAAAGTGCCAGAAAATGGCTGCCTCCACACGTTTTCATTGGCACCATTGCTAAGCCTAGGCTGAATCACCTGCCTCCAGTCTCAGCTAGGGACATGGTTTTTTAAACCAGGAAGCCCTGAGCTCCAGGCACTTGGCCGCTGTGAAAGGCATCCCAAGGGGAGTACAAAAGTGCAACAACATGGCAGCTTTCACAGCTTTTTCCTTGGCACCATCCCTATACCTAGGCTGATTTATCTGCCTAGGGTTAGGGTTAGGGCTCAGCCAAGGGCAAGGATTTTTTTAAGCAGGAAGCCCTGAGTTCCAGGCTTACTGCATCTGCCAAAGGCATCCCAAAGGGAGCGCAGAAGTGCCACAACATGGCTGCTTTCACAGCTTTTTCCTTAGGAAGAACCCTAATACCCGGCTGATTTACCTTCCTAGGGTTACTGTTAGGCTTAGGCCTAGGACTTTTAAAACCAGGAAGCCCTGTGCTCCAGGCACACTGCAGCTGTTAAAGGCATCCCAAGGGGAGCGCAAAAGTGACACAACTTGGCTGCCTCCACTGCTATTTCCATGAGACCATCCCGAATCATAGGCTGATTTTCCTTCCTAGGCTTAAGGTTTGAGTTAGGTCTAGGGTTAGTGTTCTTTTAACCAGAAAGCCCTGAGTTCCAAGAACACAGCAGCTGCGAAGGACTACCCAAGAAGAGCGCAGAAGTGCCTCAACATGCCTGCCTCCACAGCTTTTTCCTTGGGGACGTCCCGAAACGAAGGCTGATTTAGAAGCCTCCAGTTTGGGCTAAAGTTGTGGTTTTTTACACCAGGAAGCCCTGTGCTCCAAGCACACTGCAGCTGTGAAAGGCATCCCAAGGGGAGCGCAAAAGTGCCACAACATGGCTGTCTCCACAGCTTTTCCCTTGGGATAATTCCTAAACCCAGGCTGCTTTAAATGACCAGTGTTACGGTTAGGGTTAGGGTTACGCCTAGGTGTAGAGCTTTTTAAACCAGCAAGCTCTGAGCTCCAGGCACACGGCAGCTGTGAAAGGCATCCCAAGGGGAGCACAAAAGTGCCAGAAAATGGCTGCCTCCACACGTTTTCATTGGCACCATTGCTAAGCCTAGGCTGAATCACCTGCCTCCAGTCTCAGCTAGGGACATGGTTTTTTAAACCAGGAAGCCCTGAGCTCCAGGCACACGGCAGCTGTGAAAGGCATCCCAAGGGGAGTACAAAAGTGCAACAACATGGCAGCTTTCACAGCTTTTTCCTTGGCACCATCCCTATACCTAGGCTGATTTATCTGCCTAGGGTTAGGGTTAGGGCTCAGCCAAGGGCAAGGATTTTTTTAAGCAGGAAGCCCTGAGTTCCAGGCTTACTGCATCTGCCAAAGGCATCCCAAAGGGAGCGCAGAAGTGCCACAACATGGCTGCTTTCACAGCTTTTTCCTTAGGAAGAACCCTAATACCCGGCTGATTTACCTTCCTAGGGTTACTGTTAGGCTTAGGCCTAGGACTTTTAAAACCAGGAAGCCCTGTGCTCCAGGCACACTGCAGCTGTGAAAGGCATCCCAAGGGGAGCGCAAAAGTGACACAACTTGGCTGCCTCCACTGCTATTTCCATGAGACCATCCCGAATCATAGGCTGATTTTCCTTCCTAGGCTTAAGGTTTGAGTTAGGCCTAGGGTTAGTGTTCTTTTAACCAGAAAGCCCTGAGTTCCAAGAACACAGCAGCTGCGAAGGACTACCCAAGAAGAGCGCAGAAGTGCCTCAACATGCCTGCCTCCACAGCTTTTTCCTTGGGGACGTCCCGAAACGAAGGCTGATTTAGAAGCCTCCAGTTTGGGCTAAAGTTGTGGTTTTTAAACCAGGAAGCCCTGTGCTCCAAGCACACTGCAGCTGTGAAAGGCATCCCAAGGGGAGCGCAAAAGTGCCACAACATGGCTGTCTCCACAGCTTTTCCCTTGGGATAATTCCTAAACCCAGGCTGATTTAAATGACCAGTGTTACGGTTAGGGTTAGGGTTACGCCTAGGTGTAGAGCTTTTTAAACCAGCAAGCTCTGAGCTCCAGGCACACGGCAGCTGCGAAAGGCATCCCAAGGGGAGCACAAAAGTGCCAGAAAATGGCTGCCTCCACACGTTTTCATTGGCACCATTGCTAAGCCTAGGCTGAATCACCTGCCTCCAGTCTCAGCTAGGGACATGGTTTTTAAACCAGGAAGCCCTGAGCTCCAGGCACACGGCAGCTGTGAAAGGCATCCCAAGGGGAGTACAAAAGTGCAACAACATGGCAGCTTTCACAGCTTTTTCCTTGGCACCATCCCTATACCTAGGCTGATTTATCTGCCTAGGGTTAGGGTTAGGGCTCAGCCAAGGGCTGGGATTTTTTTAAGCAGGAAGCCCTGAGTTCCAGGCTTACTGCATCTGCCAAAGGCATCCCAAAGGGAGCGCAGAAGTGCCACAACATGGCTGCTTTCACAGCTTTTTCCTTAGGAAGAACCCTAATACCCGGCTGATTTACCTTCCTAGGGTTACTGTTAGGCTTAGGCCTAGGACTTTTAAAACCAGGAAGCCCTGTGCTCCAGGCACACTGCAGCTGTGAAAGGCATCCCAAGGGGAGCGCAAAAGTGACACAACTTGGCTGCCTCCACTGCTATTTCCATGAGACCATCCCGAATCATAGGCTGATTTTCCTTCCTAGGCTTAAGGTTTGAGTTAGGCCTAGGGTTAGTGTTCTTTTAACCAGAAGGCCCTGAGTTCCAAGAACACAGCAGCTGCGAAGGACTACCCAAGAAGAGCGCAGAAGTGCCTCAACATGCCTGCCTCCACAGCTTTTTCCTTGGGGACGTCCCGAAACGAAGGCTGATTTAGAAGCCTCCAGTTTGGGCTAAAGTTGTGGTTTTTTACACCAGGAAGCCCTGTGCTCCAAGCACACTGCAGCTGTGAAAGGCATCCCAAGGGGAGCGCAAAAGTGCCACAACATGGCTGTCTCCACAGCTTTTCCCTTGGGATAATTCCTAAACCCAGGCTGATTTAAATGACCAGTGTTACGGTTAGGGTTAGGGTTACGCCTAGGTGTAGAGCTTTTTAAACCAGCAAGCTCTGAGCTACAGGCACACGGCAGCTGCGAAAGGCATCCCAAGGGGAGCACAAAAGTGCCAGAAAATGGCTGCCTCCACACGTTTTCATTGGCACCATTGCTAAGCCTAGGCTGAATCACCTGCCTCCAGTCTCAGCTAGGGACATGGTTTTTTAAACCAGGAAGCCCTGAGCTCCAGGCACTTGGCCGCTGTGAAAGGCATCCCAAGGGGAGTACAAAAGTGCAACAACATGGCAGCTTTCACAGCTTTTTCCTTGGCACCATCCCTATACCTAGGCTGATTTATCTGCCTAGGGTTAGGGTTAGGGCTCAGCCAAGGGCAAGGATTTTTTTAAGCAGGAAGCCCTGAGTTCCAGGCTTACTGCATCTGCCAAAGGCATCCCAAAGGGAGCGCAGAAGTGCCACAACATGGCTGCTTTCACAGCTTTTTCCTTAGGAAGAACCCTAATACCCGGCTGATTTACCTTCCTAGGGTTACTGTTAGGCTTAGGCCTAGGACTTTTAAAACCAGGAAGCCCTGTGCTCCAGGCACACTGCAGCTGTTAAAGGCATCCCAAGGGGAGCGCAAAAGTGACACAACTTGGCTGCCTCCACTGCTATTTCCATGAGACCATCCCGAATCATAGGCTGATTTTCCTTCCTAGGCTTAAGGTTTGAGTTAGGTCTAGGGTTAGTGTTCTTTTAACCAGAAAGCCCTGAGTTCCAAGAACACAGCAGCTGCGAAGGACTACCCAAGAAGAGCGCAGAAGTGCCTCAACATGCCTGCCTCCACAGCTTTTTCCTTGGGGACGTCCCGAAACGAAGGCTGATTTAGAAGCCTCCAGTTTGGGCTAAAGTTGTGGTTTTTTACACCAGGAAGCCCTGTGCTCCAAGCACACTGCAGCTGTGAAAGGCATCCCAAGGGGAGCGCAAAAGTGCCACAACATGGCTGTCTCCACAGCTTTTCCCTTGGGATAATTCCTAAACCCAGGCTGCTTTAAATGACCAGTGTTACGGTTAGGGTTAGGGTTACGCCTAGGTGTAGAGCTTTTTAAACCAGCAAGCTCTGAGCTCCAGGCACACGGCAGCTGTGAAAGGCATCCCAAGGGGAGCACAAAAGTGCCAGAAAATGGCTGCCTCCACACGTTTTCATTGGCACCATTGCTAAGCCTAGGCTGAATCACCTGCCTCCAGTCTCAGCTAGGGACATGGTTTTTTAAACCAGGAAGCCCTGAGCTCCAGGCACACGGCAGCTGTGAAAGGCATCCCAAGGGGAGTACAAAAGTGCAACAACATGGCAGCTTTCACAGCTTTTTCCTTGGCACCATCCCTATACCTAGGCTGATTTATCTGCCTAGGGTTAGGGTTAGGGCTCAGCCAAGGGCAAAGATTTTTTTAAGCAGGAAGCCCTGAGTTCCAGGCTTACTGCATCTGCCAAAGGCATCCCAAAGGGAGCGCAGAAGTGCCACAACATGGCTGCTTTCACAGCTTTTTCCTTAGGAAGAACCCTAATACCCGGCTGATTTACCTTCCTAGGGTTACTGTTAGGCTTAGGCCTAGGACTTTTAAAACCAGGAAGCCCTGTGCTCCAGGCACACTGCAGCTGTTAAAGGCATCCCAAGGGGAGCGCAAAAGTGACACAACTTGGCTGCCTCCACTGCTATTTCCATGAGACCATCCCGAATCATAGGCTGATTTTCCTTCCTAGGCTTAAGGTTTGAGTTAGGCCTAGGGTTAGTGTTCTTTTAACCAGAAAGCCCTGAGTTCCAAGAACACAGCAGCTGCGAAGGACTACCCAAGAAGAGCGCAGAAGTGCCTCAACATGCCTGCCTCCACAGCTTTTTCCTTGGGGACGTCCCGAAACGAAGGCTGATTTAGAAGCCTCCAGTTTGGGCTAAAGTTGTGGTTTTTAAACCAGGAAGCCCTGTGCTCCAAGCACACTGCAGCTGTGAAAGGCATCCCAAGGGGAGCGCAAAAGTGCCACAACATGGCTGTCTCCACAGCTTTTCCCTTGGGATAATTCCTAAACCCAGGCTGATTTAAATGACCAGTGTTACGGTTAGGGTTAGGGTTACGCCTAGGTGTAGAGCTTTTTAAACCAGCAAGCTCTGAGCTCCAGGCACACGGCAGCTGCGAAAGGCATCCCAAGGGGAGCACAAAAGTGCCAGAAAATGGCTGCCTCCACACGTTTTCATTGGCACCATTGCTAAGCCTAGGCTGAATCACCTGCCTCCAGTCTCAGCTAGGGACATGGTTTTTTAAACCAGGAAGCCCTGAGCTCCAGGCACACGGCAGCTGTGAAAGGCATCCCAAGGGGAGTACAAAAGTGCAACAACATGGCAGCTTTCACAGCTTTTTCCTTGGCACCATCCCTATACCTAGGCTGATTTATCTGCCTAGGGTTAGGGTTAGGGCTCAGCCAAGGGCTGGGATTTTTTTAAGCAGGAAGCCCTGAGTTCCAGGCTTACTGCATCTGCCAAAGGCATCCCAAAGGGAGCGCAGAAGTGCCACAACATGGCTGCTTTCACAGCTTTTTCCTTAGGAAGAACCCTAATACCCGGCTGATTTACCTTCCTAGGGTTACTGTTAGGCTTAGGCCTAGGACTTTTAAAACCAGGAAGCCCTGTGCTCCAGGCACACTGCAGCTGTGAAAGGCATCCCAAGGGGAGCGCAAAAGTGACACAACTTGGCTGCCTCCACTGCTATTTCCATGAGACCATCCCGAATCATAGGCTGATTTTCCTTCCTAGGCTTAAGGTTTGAGTTAGGCCTAGGGTTAGTGTTCTTTTAACCAGAAGGCCCTGAGTTCCAAGAACACAGCAGCTGCGAAGGACTACCCAAGAAGAGCGCAGAAGTGCCTCAACATGCCTGCCTCCACAGCTTTTTCCTTGGGGACGTCCCGAAACGAAGGCTGATTTAGAAGCCTCCAGTTTGGGCTAAAGTTGTGGTTTTTAAACCAGGAAGCCCTGTGCTCCAAGCACACTGCAGCTGTGAAAGGCATCCCAAGGGGAGCGCAAAAGTGCCACAACATGGCTGTCTCCACAGCTTTTCCCTTGGGATAATTCCTAAACCCAGGCTGATTTAAATGACCAGTGTTACGGTTAGGGTTAGGGTTACGCCTAGGTGTAGAGCTTTTTAAACCAGCAAGCTCTGAGCTCCAGGCACACGGCAGCTGCGAAAGGCATCCCAAGGGGAGCACAAAAGTGCCAGAAAATGGCTGCCTCCACACGTTTTCATTGGCACCATTGCTAAGCCTAGGCTGAATCACCTGCCTCCAGTCTCAGCTAGGGACATGGTTTTTTAAACCAGGAAGCCCTGAGCTCCAGGCACACGGCAGCTGTGAAAGGCATCCCAAGGGGAGTACAAAAGTGCAACAACATGGCAGCTTTCACAGCTTTTTCCTTGGCACCATCCCTATACCTAGGCTGATTTATCTGCCTAGGGTTAGGGTTAGGGCTCAGCCAAGGGCTGGGATTTTTTTAAGCAGGAAGCCCTGAGTTCCAGGCTTACTGCATCTGCCAAAGGCATCCCAAAGGGAGCGCAGAAGTGCCACAACATGGCTGCTTTCACAGCTTTTTCCTTAGGAAGAACCCTAATACCCGGCTGATTTACCTTCCTAGGGTTACTGTTAGGCTTAGGCCTAGGACTTTTAAAACCAGGAAGCCCTGTGCTCCAGGCACACTGCAGCTGTGAAAGGCATCCCAAGGGGAGCGCAAAAGTGACACAACTTGGCTGCCTCCACTGCTATTTCCATGAGACCATCCCGAATCATAGGCTGATTTTCCTTCCTAGGCTTAAGGTTTGAGTTAGGCCTAGGGTTAGTGTTCTTTTAACCAGAAGGCCCTGAGTTCCAAGAACACAGCAGCTGCGAAGGACTACCCAAGAAGAGCGCAGAAGTGCCTCAACATGCCTGCCTCCACAGCTTTTTCCTTGGGGACGTCCCGAAACGAAGGCTGATTTAGAAGCCTCCAGTTTGGGCTAAAGTTGTGGTTTTTTACACCAGGAAGCCCTGTGCTCCAAGCACACTGCAGCTGTGAAAGGCATCCCAAGGGGAGCGCAAAAGTGCCACAACATGGCTGTCTCCACAGCTTTTCCCTTGGGATAATTCCTAAACCCAGGCTGCTTTAAATGACCAGTGTTACGGTTAGGGTTAGGGTTACGCCTAGGTGTAGAGCTTTTTAAACCAGCAAGCTCTGAGCTCCAGGCACACGGCAGCTGCGAAATGCATCCCAAGGGGAGCACAAAAGTGCCAGAAAATGGCTGCCTCCACACGTTTTCATTGGCACAATTGCTAAGCCTAGGCTGAATCACCTGCCTCCAGTCTCAGCTAGGGACATGGTTTTTTAAACCAGGAAGCCCTGAGCTCCAGGCACACGGCATCTGTGAAAGGCATCCCAAGGGGAGTACAAAAGTGCAACAACATGGCAGCTTTCACAGCTTTTTCCTTGGCACCATCCCTATACCTAGGCTGATTTATCTGCCTAGGGTTAGCCTTAGGGCTCAGCCAAGGGCAAGGATTTTTTTAAGCAGGAAGCCCTGAGTTCCAGGCTTACTGCATCTGCCAAAGGCATCCCAAAGGGAGCGCAGAAGTGCCACAACATGGCTGCTTTCACAGCTTTTTCCTTAGGAAGAACCCTAATACCCGGCTGATTTACCTTCCTAGGGTTACTGTTAGGCTTAGGCCTAGGACTTTTAAAACCAGGAAGCCCTGTGCTCCAGGCACACTGCAGCTGTGAAAGGCATCCCAAGGGGAGCGCAAAAGTGACACAACTTGGCTGCCTCCACTGCTATTTCCATGAGACCATCCCGAATCATAGGCTGATTTTCCTTCCTAGGCTTAAGGTTTGAGTTAGGCCTAGGGTTAGTGTTCTTTTAACCAGAAGGCCCTGAGTTCCAAGAACACAGCAGCTGCGAAGGACTACCCAAGAAGAGCGCAGAAGTGCCTCAACATGCCTGCCTCCACAGCTTTTTCCTTGGGGACGTCCCGAAACGAAGGCTGATTTAGAAGCCTCCAGTTTGGGCTAAAGTTGTGGTTTTTTACACCAGGAAGCCCTGTGCTCCAAGCACACTGCAGCTGTGAAAGGCATCCCAAGGGGAGCGCAAAAGTGCCACAACATGGCTGTCTCCACAGCTTTTCCCTTGGGATAATTCCTAAACCCAGGCTGATTTAAATGACCAGTGTTACGGTTAGGGTTAGGGTTACGCCTAGGTGTAGAGCTTTTTAAACCAGCAAGCTCTGAGCTCCAGGCACACGGCAGCTGCGAAAGGCATCCCAAGGGGAGCACAAAAGTGCCAGAAAATGACTGCCTCCACACGTTTTCATTGGCACCATTGCTAAGCCTAGGCTGAATCACCTGCCTCCAGTCTCAGCTAGGGACATGGTTTTTTAAACCAGGAAGCCCTGAGCTCCAGGCACACGGCAGCTGTGAAAGGCATCCCAAGGGGAGTACAAAAGTGCAACAACATGGCAGCTTTCACAGCTTTTTCCTTGGCACCATCCCTATACCTAGGCTGATTTATCTGCCTAGGGTTAGGGTTAGGGCTCAGCCAAGGGCTAGGATTTTTTTAACCAGGAAGCCCTGAGTTCCAGGCTTACTGCATCTGCCAAAGGCATCCCAAAGGGAGCGCAGAAGTGCTACAACATGGCTGCTTTCACAGCTTTTTCCTTAGGAAGAACCCTAATACCCGGCTGATTTACCTTCCTAGGGTTACTGTTAGGCTTAGGCCTAGGACTTTTAAAACCAGGAAGCCCTCTGCTCCAGGCACACTGCAGCTGTTAAAGGCATCCCAAGGGGAGCGCAAAAGTGACACAACTTGGCTGCCTCCACTGCTATTTCCATGAGACCATCCCGAATCATAGGCTGATTTTCCTTCCTAGGCTTAAGGTTTGAGTTAGGCCTAGGGTTAGTGTTCTTTTAACCAGAAAGCCCTGAGTTCCAAGAACACAGCAGCTGCGAAGGACTACCAAAGAAGAGCGCAGAAGTGCCTCAACATGCCTGCCTCCACAGCTTTTTCCTTGGGGACGTCCCGAAACGAAGGCTGATTTAGAAGCCTCCAGTTTGGGCTAAAGTTGTGGTTTTTTACACCAGGAAGCCCTGTGCTCGAAGCACACTGCAGCTGTGAAAGGCATCCCAAGGGGAGCGCAAAAGTGCCACAACATGGCTGTCTCCACAGCTTTTCCCTTGGGATAATTCCTAAACCCAGGCTGACTTAAATGACCAGTGTTACGGTTAGGGTTAGGGTTACGCCTAGGTGTAGAGCTTTTTAAACCAGCAAGCTCTGAGCTCCAGGCACACGGCAGCTGCGAAAGGCATCCCAAGGGGAGCACAAAAGTGCCAGAAAATGGCTGCCTCCACACGTTTTCATTGGCACCATTGCTAAGCCTAGGCTGAATCACCTGCCTCCAGTCTCAGCTAGGGACATGGTTTTTTAAACCAGGAAGCCCTGAGCTCCAGGCACACGGCAGCTGTGAAAGGCATCCCAAGGGGAGTACAAAAGTGCAACAACATGGCAGCTTTCACAGCTTTTTCCTTGGCACCATCCCTATACCTAGGCTGATTTATCTGCCTAGGGTTAGCCTTAGGGCTCAGCCAAGGGCAAGGATTTTTTTAAGCAGGAAGCCCTGAGTTCCAGGCTTACTGCATCTGCCAAAGGCATCCCAAAGGGAGCGCAGAAGTGCCACAACATGGCTGCTTTCACAGCTTTTTCCTTAGGAAGAACCCTAATACCCGGCTGATTTACCTTCCTAGGGTTACTGTTAGGCTTAGGCCTAGGACTTTTAAAACCAGGAAGCCCTGTGCTCCAGGCACACTGCAGCTGTGAAAGGCATCCCAAGGGGAGCGCAAAAGTGACACAACTTGGCTGCCTCCACTGCTATTTCCATGAGACCATCCCGAATCATAGGCTGATTTTCCTTCCTAGGCTTAAGGTTTGAGTTAGGCCTAGGGTTAGTGTTCTTTTAACCAGAAGGCCCTGAGTTCCAAGAACACAGCAGCTGCGAAGGACTACCCAAGAAGAGCGCAGAAGTGCCTCAACATGCCTGCCTCCACAGCTTTTTCCTTGGGGACGTCCCGAAACGAAGGCTGATTTAGAAGCCTCCAGTTTGGGCTAAAGTTGTGGTTTTTTACACCAGGAAGCCCTGTGCTCCAAGCACACTGCAGCTGTGAAAGGCATCCCAAGGGGAGCGCAAAAGTGCCACAACATGGCTGTCTCCACAGCTTTTCCCTTGGGATAATTCCTAAACCCAGGCTGCTTTAAATGACCAGTGTTACGGTTAGGGTTAGGGTTACGCCTAGGTGTAGAGCTTTTTAAACCAGCAAGCTCTGAGCTCCAGGCACACGGCAGCTGCGAAATGCATCCCAAGGGGAGCACAAAAGTGCCAGAAAATGGCTGCCTCCACACGTTTTCATTGGCACCATTGCTAAGCCTAGGCTGAATCACCTGCCTCCAGTCTCAGCTAGGGACATGGTTTTTTAAACCAGGAAGCCCTGAGCTCCAGGCACACGGCATCTGTGAAAGGCATCCCAAGGGGAGTACAAAAGTGCAACAACATGGCAGCTTTCACAGCTTTTTCCTTGGCACCATCCCTATACCTAGGCTGATTTATCTGCCTAGGGTTAGCCTTAGGGCTCAGCCAAGGGCAAGGATTTTTTTAACCAGGAAGCCCTGAGTTCCAGGCTTACTGCATCTGCCAAAGGCATCCCAAAGGGAGCGCAGAAGTGCCACAACATGGCTGCTTTCACAGCTTTTTCCTTAGGAAGAACCCTAATACCCGGCTGATTTACCTTCCTAGGGTTACTGTTAGGCTTAGGCCTAGGACTTTTAAAACCAGGAAGCCCTGTGCTCCAGGCACACTGCAGCTGTGAAAGGCATCCCAAGGGGAGCGCAAAAGTGACACAACTTGGCTGCCTCCACTGCTATTTCCATGAGACCATCCCGAATCATAGGCTGATTTTCCTTCCTAGGCTTAAGGTTTGAGTTAGGCCTAGGGTTAGTGTTCTTTTAACCAGAAGGCCCTGAGTTCCAAGAACACAGCAGCTGCGAAGGACTACCCAAGAAGAGCGCAGAAGTGCCTCAACATGCCTGCCTCCACAGCTTTTTCCTTGGGGACGTCCCGAAACGAAGGCTGATTTAGAAGCCTCCAGTTTGGGCTAAAGTTGTGGTTTTTTACACCAGGAAGCCCTGTGCTCCAAGCACACTGCAGCTGTGAAGGCATCCCAAGGGGAGCGCAAAAGTGCCACAACATGGCTGTCTCCACAGCTTTTCCCTTGGGATAATTCCTAAACCCAGGCTGATTTAAATGACCAGTGTTACGGTTAGGGTTAGGGTTACGCCTAGGTGTAGAGCTTTTTAAACCAGCAAGCTCTGAGCTCCAGGCACACGGCAGCTGCGAAAGGCATCCCAAGGGGAGCACAAAAGTGCCAGAAAATGGCTGCCTCCACACGTTTTCATTGGCACCATTGCTAAGCCTAGGCTGAATCACCTGCCTCCAGTCTCAGCTAGGGACATGGTTTTTTAAACCAGGAAGCCCTGAGCTCCAGGCACACGGCAGCTGTGAAAGGCATCCCAAGGGGAGTACAAAAGTGCAACAACATGGCAGCTTTCACAGCTTTTTCCTTGGCACCATCCCTATACCTAGGCTGATTTATCTGCCTAGGTTTAGGGTTAGGGCTCAGCCAAGGGCAAGGATTTTTTTAACCAGGAAGCCCTGAGTTCCAGGCTTACTGCATCTGCCAAAGGCATCCCAAAGGGAGCGCAGAAGTGCCACAACATGGCTGCTTTCACAGCTTTTTCCTTAGGAAGAACCCTAATACCCGGCTGATTTACCTTCCTAGGGTTACTCTTAGGCTTAGGCCTAGGACTTTTAAAACCAGGAAGCCCTGTGCTCCAGGCACACTGCAGCTGTGAAAGGCATCCCAAGGGGAGCGCAAAAGTGACACAACTTGGCTGCCTCCACTGCTATTTCCATGAGACCATCCCGAATCATAGGCTGATTTTCCTTCCTAGGCTTAAGGTTTGAGTTAGGCCTAGGGTTAGTGTTCTTTTAACCAGAAAGCCCTGAGTTCCAAGAACACAGCAGCTGCGAAGGACTACCCAAGAAGAGCGCAGAAGTGCCTCAACATGCCTGCCTCCACAGCTTTTTCCTTGGGGACGTCCCGAAACGAAGGCTGATTTAGAAGCCTCCAGTTTGGGCTAAAGTTGTGGTTTTTTACACCAGGAAGCCCTGTGCTCCAAGCACACTGCAGCTGTGAAAGGCATCCCAAGGGGAGCGCAAAAGTGCCACAACATGGCTGTCTCCACAGCTTTTCCCTTGCGATAATTCCTAAACCCAGGCTGACTTAAATGACCAGTGTTACGTTTAGGGTTACGCCTAGGTGTAGAGCTTTTTAAACCAGCAAGCTCTGAGCTCCAGGCACACGGCAGCTGCGAAAGGCATCCCAAGGGGAGCACAAAAGTGCCAGAAAATGGCTGCCTCCACACGTTTTCATTGGCACCATTGCTAAGCCTAGGCTGAATCACCTGCCTCCAGTCTCAGCTAGGGACATGGTTTTTTAAACCAGGAAGCCCTGAGCTCCAGGCACTTGGCAGCTGTGAAAGGCATCCCAAGGGGAGTACAAAAGTGCAACAACATGGCAGCTTTCACAGCTTTTTCCTTGGCACCATCCCTATACCTAGGCTGATTTATCTGCCTAGGTTTAGGGTTAGGGCTCAGCCAAGGGCTAGGATTTTTTTAACCAGGAAGCCCTGAGTTCCAGGCTTACTGCATCTGCCAAAGGCATCCCAAAGGGAGCGCAGAAGTGCCACAACATGGCTGCTTTCACAGCTTTTTCCTTAGGAAGAACCCTAATACCCGGCTGATTTACCTTCCTAGGGTTACTGTTAGGCTTAGGCCTAGGACTTTTAAAACCAGGAAGCCCTGTGCTCCAGGCACACTGCAGCTGTTAAAGGCATCCCAAGGGGAGCGCAAAAGGGACACAACTTGGCTGCCTCCACTGCTATTTCCATGAGACCATCCCGAATCATAGGCTGATTTTCCTTCCTAGGCTTAAGGTTTGAGTTAGGCCTAGGGTTAGTGTTCTTTTAACCAGAAAGCCCTGAGTTCCAAGAACACAGCAGCTGCGAAGGACTACCCAAGAAGAGCGCAGAAGTGCCTCAACATGCCTGCCTCCACAGCTTTTTCCTTGGGGACGTCCCGAAACGAAGGCTGATTTAGAAGCCTCCAGTTTGGGCTAAAGTTGTGGTTTTTTACACCAGGAAGCCCTGTGCTCCAAGCACACTGCAGCTGTGAAAGGCATCCCAAGGGGAGCGCAAAAGTGCCACAACATGGCTGTCTCCACAGCTTTTCCCTTGGGATAATTCCTAAACCCAGGCTGATTTAAATGACCAGTGTTACGGTTAGGGTTAGGGTTACGCCTAGGTGTAGAGCTTTTTAAACCAGCAAGCTCTGAGCTCCAGGCACACGGCAGCTGCGAAAGGCATCCCAAGGGGAGCACAAAAGTGCCAGAAAATGGCTGCCTCCACACGTTTTCATTGGCACCATTGCTAAGCCTAGGCTGAATCACCTGCCTCCAGTCTCAGCTAGGGACATGGTTTTTTAAACCAGGAAGCCCTGAGCTCCAGGCACACGGCAGCTGTGAAAGGCATCCCAAGGGGAGTACAAAAGTGCAACAACATGGCAGCTTTCACAGCTTTTTCCTTGGCACCATCCCTATACCTAGGCTGATTTATCTGCCTAGGGTTAGGGTTAGGGTTAGGGCTCAGCCAAGGGCAAGGATTTTTTTAAGCAGGAAGCCCTGAGTTCCAGGCTTACTGCATCTGCCAAAGGCATCCCAAAGGGAGCGCAGAAGTGCCACAACATGGCTGCTTTCACAGCTTTTTCCTTAGGAAGAACCCTAATACCCGGCTGATTTACCTTCCTAGGGTTACTGTTAGGCTTAGGCCTAGGACTTTTAAAACCAGGAAGCCCTGTGCTCCAGGCACACTGCAGCTGTTAAAGGCATCCTAAGGGGAGCGCAAAAGTGACACAACTTGGCTGCCTCCACTGCTATTTCCATGAGACCATCCCGAATCATAGGCTGATTTTCCTTCCTAGGCTTAAGGTTTGAGTTAGGCCTAGGGTTAGTGTTCTTTTAACCAGAAAGCCCTGAGTTCCAAGAACACAGCAGCTGCGAAGGACTACCCAAGAAGAGCGCAGAAGTGCCTCAACATGCCTGCCTCCACAGCTTTTTCCTTGGGGACGTCCCGAAACGAAGGCTGATTTAGAAGCCTCCAGTTTGGGCTAAAGTTGTGGTTTTTTAAAGCAGGAAGCCCTGTGCTCCAAGCACACTGCAGCTGTGAAAGGCATCCCAAGGGGAGCGCAAAAGTGCCACAACATGGCTGTCTCCACAGCTTTTCCCTTGGGATAACTCCTAAACCCAGGCTGCTTTAAATGACCAGTGTTACGGTTAGGGTTAGGGTTACGCCTAGGTGTAGAGCTTTTTAAACCAGCAAGCTCTGAGCTCCAGGCACACGGCAGCTGCGAAATGCATCCCAAGGGGAGCACAAAAGTGCCAGAAAATGGCTGCCTCCACACGTTTTCATTGGCACCATTGCTAAGCCTAGGCTGAATCACCTGCCTCCAGTCTCAGCTAGGGACATGGTTTTTTAAACCAGGAAGCCCTGAGCTCCAGGCACTTGGCAGCTGTGAAAGGCATCCCAAGGGGAGTACAAAAGTGCAACAACATGGCAGCTTTCACAGCTTTTTCCTTGGCACCATCCCTATACCTAGGCTGATTTATCTGCCTAGGGTTAGCCTTAGGGCTCAGCCAAGGGCAAGGATTTTTTTAACCAGGAAGCCCTGAGTTCCAGGCTTACTGCATCTGCCAAAGGCATCCCAAAGGGAGCGCAGAAGGTCCACAACATGGCTGCTTTCACAGCTTTTTCCTTAGGAAGAACCCTAATACCCGGCTGATTTACCTTCCTAGGGTTACTGTTAGGCTTAGGCCTAGGACTTTTAAAACCAGGAAGCCCTGTGCTCCAGGCACACTGCAGCTGTTAAAGGCATCCCAAGGGGAGCGCAAAAGTGACACAACTTGGCTGCCTCCACTGCTATTTCCATGAGACCATCCCGAATCATAGGCTGATTTTCCTTCCTAGGCTTAAGGTTTGAGTTAGGCCTAGGGTTAGTGTTCTTTTAACCAGAAAGCCCTGAGTTCCAAGAACACAGCAGCTGCGAAGGACTACCCAAGAAGAGTGCAGAAGTGCCTCAACATGCCTGCCTCCACAGCTTTTTCCTTGGGGACGTCCCGAAACGAAGGCTGATTTAGAAGCCTCCAGTTTGGGCTAAAGTTGTGGTTTTTTAAACCAGGAAGCCCTGTGCTCCAAGCACACTGCAGCTGTGAAAGGCATCCCAAGGGGAGCGCAAAAGTGCCACAACATGGCTGTCTCCACAGCTTTTCCCTTGGGATAATTCCTAAACCCAGGCTGATTTAAATGACCAGTGTTACGGTTAGGGTTAGGGTTACGCCTAGGTGTAGAGCTTTTTAAACCAGCAAGCTCTGAGCTCCAGGCACACGGCAGCTGCGAAAGGCATCCCAAGGGGAGCACAAAAGTGCCAGAAAATGGCTGCCTCCACACGTTTTCATTGGCACCATTGCTAAGCCTAGGCTGAATCACCTGCCTCCAGTCTCAGCTAGGGACATGGTTTTTTAAACCAGGAAGCCCTGAGCTCCAGGCACACGGCAGCTGTGAAAGGCATCCCAAGGGGAGTACAAAAGTGCAACAACATGGCAGCTTTCACAGCTTTTTCCTTGGCACCATCCCTATACCTAGGCTGATTTATCTGCCTAGGGTTAGGGTTAGGGCTCAGCCTAGGGCTAGGATTTTTTTAAGCAGGAAGCCCTGAGTTCCAGGCTTACTGCATCTGCCAAAAGCATCCCAAAGGGAGCGCAGAAGTGCCACAACATGGCTGCTTTCACAGCTTTTTCCTTAGGAAGAACCCTAATACCCGGCTGATTTACCTTCCTAGGGTTACTGTTAGGCTTAGGCCTAGGACTTTTAAAACCAGGAAGCCCTGTGCTCCAGGCACACTGCAGCTGTGAAAGGCATCCCAAGGGGAGCGCAAAAGTGACACAACTTGGCTGCCTCCACTGCTATTTCCATGAGACCATCCCGAATCATAGGCTGATTTTCCTTCCTAGGCTTAAGGTTTGAGTTAGGCCTAGGGTTAGTGTTCTTTTAACCAGAAAGCCCTGAGTTCCAAGAACACAGCAGCTGCGAAGGACTACCCAAGAAGAGCGCAGAAGTGCCTCAACATGCCTGCCTCCACAGCTTTTTCCTTGGGGACGTCCCGAAACGAAGGCTGATTTAGAAGCCTGCAGTTTGGGCTATAGTTGTGGTTTTTTACACCAGGAAGCCCTGTGCTCCAAGCACACTGCAGCTGTGAAAGGCATCCCAAGGGGAGCGCAAAAGTGCCACAACATGGCTGTCTCCACAGCTTTTCCCTTGGGATAATTCCTAAACCCAGGCTGATTTAAATGACCAGTGTTACAGTTAGGGTTAGGGTTACGCCTAGGTGTAGAGCTTTTTAAACCAGCAAGCTCTGAGCTCCAGGCACACGGCAGCTGTGAAAGGCATCCCAAGGGGAGCACAAAAGTGCCAGAAAATGGCTGCCTCCACACGTTTTCATTGGCACCATTGCTAAGCCTAGGCTGAATCACCTGCCTCCAGTCTCAGCTAGGGACATTGTTTTTTAAACCAGGAAGCCCTGAGCTCCAGGCACACGGCAGCTGTGAAAGGCATCCCAAGGGGAGTACAAAAGTGCAACAACATGGCAGCTTTCACAGCTTTTTCCTTGGCACCATCCCTATACCTAGGCTGATTTATCTGGCTAGGTTTAGGGTTAGGGCTCAGCCAAGGGCTAGGATTTTTTTAACCAGGAAGCCCTGAGTTCCAGGCTTACTGCATCTGCCAAAGGCATCCCAAAGGGAGCGCAGAAGTGCCACAACATGGCTGCTTTCACAGCTTTTTCCTTAGGAAGAACCCTAATACCCGGCTGATTTACCTTCCTAGGGTTACTGTTAGGCTTAGGCGTAGGACTTTTAAAACCAGGAAGCCCTGTGCTCCAGGCACACTGCAGCTGTTAAAGGCATCCCAAGGGGAGCGCAAAAGTGACACAACTTGGCTGCCTCCACTGCTATTTCCATGAGACCATCCCGAATCATAGGCTGATTTTCCTTCCTAGGCTTAAGGTTTGAGTTAGGCCTAGGGTTAGTGTTCTTTTAACCAGAAAGCCCTGAGTTCCAAGAACACAGCAGCTGCGAAGGACTACCCAAGAAGAGCGCAGAAGTGCCTCAACATGCCTGCCTCCACAGGTTTTTCCTTGGGGACGTCCCGAAACGAAGGCTGATTTAGAAGCCTCCAGTTTGAGCTAAAGTTGTGGTTTTTTAAACCAGGAAGCCCTGTGCTCCAAGCACACTGCAGCTGTGAAAGGCATCCCAAGGGGAGCGCAAAAGTGCCACAACATGGCTGTCTCCAATGCTTTTCCCTTGGGATAATTCCTAAACCCAGGCTGCTTTAAATGACCAGTGTTACGGTTAGGGTTAGGGTTACGCCTAGGTGTAGAGCTTTTTAAACCAGCAAGCTCTGAGCTCCAGGCACACGGCAGCTGCGAAAGGCATCCCAAGGGGAGCACAAAAGTGCAACAACATGGCAGCTTTCACAGCTTTTTCCTTAGGAAGAACCCTATTACCCGGCTGATTTACCTTCCTAGGGTTACTGTTAGGCTTAGGCCTAGGACTTTTAAAACCAGGAAGCCCTGTGCTCCAGGCACACTGCAGCTGTTAAAGGCATCCCAAGGGGAGCGCAAAAGTGACACAACTTGGCTGCCTCCGCTGCTATTTCCATGAGACCATCCCGAATCATAGGCTGATTTTCCTTCCTAGGCTTAAGGTTTGAGTTAGGCCTAGGGTTAGTGTTCTTTTAACCAGAAAGCCCTGAGTTCCAAGAACACAGCAGCTGCGAAGGACTACCCAAGAAGAGCGCAGAAGTGCCTCAACATGCCTGCCTCCACAGCTTTTTCCTTGGGGACGTCCCGAAACGAAGGCTGATTTAGAAGCCTCCAGTTTGGGCTAAAGTTGTGGTTTTTTACACCAGGAAGCCCTGTGCTCCAAGCACACTGCAGCTGTGAAAGGCATCCCAAGGGGAGCGCAAAAGTGCCACAACATGGCTGTCTCCACAGCTTTTCCCTTGGGATAATTCCTAAACCCAGGCTGATTTAAATGACCAGTGTTACAGTTAGGGTTAGGGTTACGCCTAGGTGTAGAGCTTTTTAAACCAGCAAGCTCTGAGCTCCAGGCACACGGCAGCTGCGAAAGGCATCCCAAGGGGAGCACAAAAGTGCCAGAAAATGGCTGCCTCCACACGTTTTCATTGGCACCATTGCTAAGCCTAGGCTGAATCACCTGCCTCCAGTCTCAGCTAGGGACATGGTTTTTTAAACCAGGAAGCCCTGAGCTCCAGGCACACGGCAGCTGTGAAAGGCATCCCAAGGGGAGTACAAAAGTGCAACAACATGGCAGCTTTCACAGCTTTTTCCTTGGCACCATCCCTATACCTAGGCTGATTTATCTGCCTAGGTTTAGGGTTAGGGCTCAGCCAAGGGCTAGGATTTTTTTAACCAGGAAGCCCTGAGTTCCAGGCTTACTGCATCTGCCAAAGGCATCCCAAAGGGAGCGCAGAAGTGCCACAACATGGCTGCTTTCACAGCTTTTTCCTTAGGAAGAACCCTAATACCCGGCTGATTTACCTTCCTAGGGTTACTGTTAGGCTTAGGCGTAGGACTTTTAAAACCAGGAAGCCCTGTGCTCCAGGCACACTGCAGCTGTTAAAGGCATCCCAAGGGGAGCGCAAAAGTGACACAACTTGGCTGCCTCCACTGCTATTTCCATGAGACCATCCCGAATCATAGGCTGATTTTCCTTCCTTGGCTTAAGGTTTGAGTTAGGCCTAGGGTTAGTGTTCTTTTAACCAGAAAGCCCTGAGTTCCAAGAACACAGCAGCTGCGAAGGACTACCCAAGAAGAGCGCAGAAGTGCCTCAACATGCCTGCCTCCACAGGTTTTTCCTTGGGGACGTCCCGAAACGAAGGCTGATTTAGAAGCCTCCAGTTTGAGCTAAAGTTGTGGTTTTTTAAACCAGGAAGCCCTGTGCTCCAAGCACACTGCAGCTGTGAAAGGCATCCCAAGGGGAGCGCAAAAGTGCCACAACATGGCTGTCTCCAATGCTTTTCCCTTGGGATAATTCCTAAACCCAGGCTGCTTTAAATGACCAGTGTTACGGTTAGGGTTAGGGTTACGCCTAGGTGTAGAGCTTTTTAAACCAGCAAGCTCTGAGCTCCAGGCACACGGCAGCTGCGAAAGGCATCCCAAGGGGAGCACAAAAGTGCCAGAAAATGGCTGCCTCCACACGTTTTCATTGGCACCATTGCTAAGCCTAGGCTGAATCACCTGCCTCCAGTCTCACCTGGGGACATGGTTTTTTAAACCAGGAAGCCCTGAGCTCCAGGCACACGGCAGCTGTGAAAGGCATCCCAAGGGGAGTACAAAAGTGCAACAACATGGCAGCTTTCACAGCTTTTTCCTTGGCACCATCCCTATACCTAGGCTGATTTATCTGCCTAGGGTTAGGGTTAGGGCTCAGCCAAGGGCAAGGATTTTTTTAACCAGGAAGCCCTGAGTTCCAGGCTTACTGCATCTGCCAAAGGCATCCCAAAGGGAGCGCAGAAGGTCCACAACATGGCTGCTTTCACAGCTTTTTCCTTAGGAAGAACCCTATTACCCGGCTGATTTACCTTCCTAGGGTTACTGTTAGGCTTAGGCCTAGGACTTTTAAAACCAGGAAGCCCTGTGCTCCAGGCACACTGCAGCTGTTAAAGGCATCCCAAGGGGAGCGCAAAAGTGACACAACTTGGCTGCCTCCACTGCTATTTCCATGAGACCATCCCGAATCATAGGCTGATTTTCCTTCCTAGGCTTAAGGTTTGAGTTAGGCCTAGGGTTAGTGTTCTTTTAACCAGAAAGCCCTGAGTTCCAAGAACACAGCAGCTGCGAAGGACTACCCAAGAAGAGCGCAGAAGTGCCTCAACATGCCTGCCTCCACAGCTTTTTCCTTGGGGACGTCCCGAAACGAAGGCTGATTTAGATGCCTCCAGTTTGGGCTAAAGTTGTGGTTTTTTAAACCAGGAAGCCCTGTGCTCCAAGCACACTGCAGCTGTGAAAGGCATCCCAAGGGGAGCGCAAAAGTGCCACAACATGGCTGTCTCCACAGCTTTTCCCTTGGGATAATTCCTAAACCCAGGCTGATTTAAATGGCCAGTGTTACGGTTAGGGTTAGGAATACGCCTAGGTGTAGAGCTTTTTAAACCAGCAAGCTCTGAGCTCCAGGCACACGGCAGCTGCGAAAGGCATCCCAAGGGGAGCACAAAAGTGCCAGAAAATGGCTGCCTCCACACGTTTTCATTGGCACCATTGCTAAGCCTAGGCTGAATCACCTGCCTCCAGTCTCAGCTAGGGACATGGTTTTTTAAACCAGGAAGCCCTGAGCTCCAGGCACTTGGCAGCTGTGAAAGGCATCCCAAGGGGAGTACAAAAGTGCAACAACATGGCAGCTTTCACAGCTTTTTCCTTGGCACCATCCCTATACCTAGGCTGATTTATCTGCCTAGGGTTAGGGTTAGGGCTCAGCCAAGGGCAAGGATTTTTTTAACCAGGAAGCCCTGAGTTCCAGGCTTACTGCATCTGCCAAAGGCATCCCAAAGGGAGCGCAGAAGGTCCACAACATGGCTGCTTTCACAGCTTTTTCCTTAGGAAGAACCCTATTACCCGGCTGATTTACCTTCCTAGGGTTACTGTTAGGCTTAGGCCTAGGACTTTTAAAACCAGGAAGCCCTGTGCTCCAGGCACACTGCAGCTGTTAAAGGCATCCCAAGGGGAGCGCAAAAGTGACACAACTTGGCTGCCTCCACTGCTATTTCCATGAGACCATCCCGAATCATAGGCTGATTTTCCTTCCTAGGCTTAAGGTTTGAGTTAGGCCTAGGGTTAGTGTTCTTTTAACCAGAAAGCCCTGAGTTCCAAGAACACAGCAGCTGCGAAGGACTACCCAAGAAGAGCGCAGAAGTGCCTCAACATGCCTGCCTCCACAGCTTTTTCCTTGGGGACGTCCCGAAACGAAGGCTGATTTAGAAGCCTCCAGTTTGGGCTAAAGTTGTGGTTTTTTACACCAGGAAGCCCTGTGCTCCAAGCACACTGCAGCTGTGAAAGGCATCCCAAGGGGAGCGCAAAAGTGCCACAACATGGCTGTCTCCACAGCTTTTCCCTTGGGATAATTCCTAAACCCAGGCTGATTTAAATGACCAGTGTTACAGTTAGGGTTAGGGTTACGCCTAGGTGTAGAGCTTTTTAAACCAGCAAGCTCTGAGCTCCAGGCACACGGCAGCTGCGAAAGGCATCCCAAGGGGAGCACAAAAGTGCCAGAAAATGGCTGCCTCCACACGTTTTCATTGGCACCATTGCTAAGCCTAGGCTGAATCACCTGCCTCCAGTCTCAGCTAGGGACATGGTTTTTTAAACCAGGAAGCCCTGAGCTCCAGGCACACGGCAGCTGTGAAAGGCATCCCAAGGGGAGTACAAAAGTGCAACAACATGGCAGCTTTCACAGCTTTTTCCTTGGCACCATCCCTATACCTAGGCTGATTTATCTGGCTAGGTTTAGGGTTAGGGCTCAGCCAAGGGCTAGGATTTTTTTAACCAGGAAGCCCTGAGTTCCAGGCTTACTGCATCTGCCAAAGGCATCCCAAAGGGAGCGCAGAAGTGCCACAACATGGCTGCTTTCACAGCTTTTTCCTTAGGAAGAACCCTAATACCCGGCTGATTTACCTTCCTAGGGTTACTGTTAGGCTTAGGCGTAGGACTTTTAAAACCAGGAAGCCCTGTGCTCCAGGCACACTGCAGCTGTTAAAGGCATCCCAAGGGGAGCGCAAAAGTGACACAACTTGGCTGCCTCCACTGCTATTTCCATGAGACCATCCCGAATCATAGGCTGATTTTCCTTCCTAGGCTTAAGGTTTGAGTTAGGCCTAGGGTTAGTGTTCTTTTAACCAGAAAGCCCTGAGTTCCAAGAACACAGCAGCTGCGAAGGACTACCCAAGAAGAGCGCAGAAGTGCCTCAACATGCCTGCCTCCACAGGTTTTTCCTTGGGGACGTCCCGAAACGAAGGCTGATTTAGAAGCCTCCAGTTTGAGCTAAAGTTGTGGTTTTTTAAACCAGGAAGCCCTGTGCTCCAAGCACACTGCAGCTGTGAAAGGCATCCCAAGGGGAGCGCAAAAGTGCCACAACATGGCTGTCTCCAATGCTTTTCCCTTGGGATAATTCCTAAACCCAGGCTGCTTTAAATGACCAGTGTTACGGTTAGGGTTAGGGTTACGCCTAGGTGTAGAGCTTTTTAAACCAGCAAGCTCTGAGCTCCAGGCACACGGCAGCTGCGAAAGGCATCCCAAGGGGAGCACAAAAGTGCAACAACATGGCAGCTTTCACAGCTTTTTCCTTAGGAAGAACCCTATTACCCGGCTGATTTACCTTCCTAGGGTTATTGTTAGGCTTAGGCCTAGGACTTTTAAAACCAGGAAGCCCTGTGCTCCAGGCACACTGCAGCTGTTAAAGGCATCCCAAGGGGAGCGCAAAAGTGACACAACTTGGCTGCCTCCACTGCTATTTCCATGAGACCATCCCGAATCATAGGCTGATTTTCCTTCCTAGGCTTAAGGTTTGAGTTAGGCCTAGGGTTAGTGTTCTTTTAACCAGAAAGCCCTGAGTTCCAAGAACACAGCAGCTGCGAAGGACTACCCAAGAAGAGCGCAGAAGTGCCTCAACATGCCTGCCTCCACAGCTTTTTCCTTGGGGACGTCCCGAAACGAAGGCTGATTTAGAAGCCTCCAGTTTGGGCTAAAGTTGTGGTTTTTTACACCAGGAAGCCCTGTGCTCCAAGCACACTGCAGCTGTGAAAGGCATCCCAAGGGGAGCGCAAAAGTGCCACAACATGGCTGTCTCCACAGCTTTTCCCTTGGGATAATTCCTAAACCCAGGCTGATTTAAATGACCAGTGTTACGGTTAGGGTTAGGGTTACGCCTAGGTGTAGAGCTTTTTAAACCAGCAAGCTCTGAGCTCCAGGCACACGGCAGCTGCGAAAGGCATCCCAAGGGGAGCACAAAAGTGCCAGAAAATGGCTGCCTCCACACGTTTTCATTGGCACCATTGCTAAGCCTAGGCTGAATCACCTGCCTCCAGTCTCAGCTAGGGACATGGTTTTTTAAACCAGGAAGCCCTGAGCTCCAGGCACACGGCAGCTGTGAAAGGCATCCCAAGGGGAGTACAAAAGTGCAACAACATGGCAGCTTTCACAGCTTTTTCCTTGGCACCATCCCTATACCTAGGCTGATTTATCTGGCTAGGTTTAGGGTTAGGGCTCAGCCAAGGGCTAGGATTTTTTTAACCAGGAAGCCCTGAGTTCCAGGCTTACTGCATCTGCCAAAGGCATCCCAAAGGGAGCGCAGAAGTGCCACAACATGGCTGCTTTCACAGCTTTTTCCTTAGGAAGAACCCTAATACCCGGCTGATTTACCTTCCTAGGGTTACTGTTAGGCTTAGGCCTAGGACTTTTAAAACCAGGAAGCCCTGTGCTCCAGGCACACTGCAGCTGTTAAAGGCATCCCAAGGGGAGCGCAAAAGTGACACAACTTGGCTGCCTCCACTGCTATTTCCATGAGACCATCCCGAATCATAGGCTGATTTTCCTTCCTAGGCTTAAGGTTTGAGTTAGGCCTAGGGTTAGTGTTCTTTTAACCAGAAAGCCCTGAGTTCCAAGAACACAGCAGCTGCGAAGGACTACCCAAGAAGAGCGCAGAAGTGCCTCAACATGCCTGCCTCCACAGGTTTTTCCTTGGGGACGTCCCGAAACGAAGGCTGATTTAGAAGCCTCCAGTTTGAGCTAAAGTTGTGGTTTTTTAAAGCAGGAAGCCCTGTGCTCCAAGCACACTGCAGCTGTGAAAGGCATCCCAAGGGGAGCGCAAAAGTGCCACAACATGGCTGTCTCCAATGCTTTTCCCTTGGGATAATTCCTAAACCCAGGCTGCTTTAAATGACCAGTGTTACGGTTAGGGTTAGGGTTACGCCTAGGTGTAGAGCTTTTTAAACCAGCAAGCTCTGAGCTCCAGGCACACGGCAGCTGCGAAAGGCATCCCAAGGGGAGCACAAAAGTGCCAGAAAATGGCTGCCTCCACACGTTTTCATTGGCACCATTGCTAAGCCTAGGCTGAATCACCTGCCTCCAGTCTCACCTGGGGACATGGTTTTTTAAACCAGGAAGCCCTGAGCTCCAGGCACACGGCAGCTGTGAAAGGCATCCCAAGGGGAGTACAAAAGTGCAACAACATGGCAGCTTTCACAGCTTTTTCCTTGGCACCATCCCTATACCTAGGCTGATTTATCTGCCTAGGGTTAGGGTTAGGGCTCAGCCTAGGGCTAGGATTTTTTTAAGCAGGAAGCCCTGAGTTCCAGGCTTACTGCATCTGCCAAAGGCATCCCAAAGGGAGCGCAGAAGTGCCACAACATGGCTGCTTTCACAGCTTTTTCCTTAGGAAGAACCCTAATACCCGGCTGATTTACCTTCCTAGGGTTACTGTTAGGCTTAGGCCTAGGACTTTTAAAACCAGGAAGCCCTGTGCTCCAGGCACACTGCAGCTGTTAAAGGCATCCCAAGGGGAGCGCAAAAGTGACACAACTTGGCTGCCTCCACTGCTATTTCCATGAGACCATCCCGAATCATAGGCTGATTTTCCTTCCTAGGCTTAAGGTTTGAGTTAGGCCTAGGGTTAGTGTTCTTTTAACCAGAAAGCCCTGAGTTCCAAGAACACAGCAGCTGCGAAGGACTACCCAAGAAGAGCGCAGAAGTGCCTCAACATGCCTGCCTCCACAGGTTTTTCCTTGGGGACGTCCCGAAACGAAGGCTGATTTAGAAGCCTCCAGTTTGAGCTAAAGTTGTGGTTTTTTAAACCAGGAAGCCCTGTGCTCCAAGCACACTGCAGCTGTGAAAGGCATCCCAAGGGGAGCGCAAAAGTGCCACAACATGGCTGTCTCCAATGCTTTTCCCTTGGGATAATTCCTAAACCCAGGCTGCTTTAAATGACCAGTGCTACGGTTAGGGTTAGGGTTACGCCTAGGTGTAGAGCTTTTTAAACCAGCAAGCTCTGAGCTCCAGGCACACGGCAGCTGCGAAAGGCATCCCAAGGGGAGCACAAAAGTGCCAGAAAATGGCTGCCTCCACACGTTTTCATTGGCACCATTGCTAAGCCTAGGCTGAATCACCTGCCTCCAGTCTCAGCTAGGGACATGGTTTTTTAAACCAGGAAGCCCTGAGCTCCAGGCACTTGGCAGCTGTGAAAGGCATCCCAAGGGGAGTACAAAAGTGCAACAACATGGCAGCTTTCACAGCTTTTTCCTTGGCACCATCCCTATACCTAGGCTGATTTATCTGCCTAGGGTTAGGGTTAGGGCTCAGCCAAGGGCAAGGATTTTTTTAACCAGGAAGCCCTGAGTTCCAGGCTTACTGCATCTGCCAAAGGCATCCCAAAGGGAGCGCAGAAGTGCCTCAACATGGCTGCTTTCACAGCTTTTTCCTTAGGAAGAACCCTATTACCCGGCTGATTTACCTTCCTAGGGTTACTGTTAGGCTTAGGCCTAGGACTTTTAAAACCAGGAAGCTCTGTGCTCCAGGCACACTGCAGCTGTTAAAGGCATCCCAAGGGGAGCGCAAAAGTGACACAACTTGGCTGCCTCCACTGCTATTTCCATGAGACCATCCCGAATCATAGGCTGATTTTCCTTCCTAGGCTTAAGGTTTGAGTTAGGCCTAGGGTTAGTGTTCTTTTAACCAGAAGGCCCTGAGTTCCAAGAACACAGCAGCTGCGAAGGACTACCCAAGAAGAGCGCAGAAGTGCCTCAACATGCCTGCCTCCACAGCTTTTTCCTTGGGGACGTCCCGAAACGAAGGCTGATTTAGAAGCCTCCAGTTTGGGCTAAAGTTGTGGTTTTTTAAACCAGGAAGCCCTGTGCTCCAAGCACACTGCAGCTGTGAAAGGCATCCCAAGGGGAGCGCAAAAGTGCCACAACATGGCTGTCTCCAATGCTTTTCCCTTGGGATAATTCCTAAACCCAGGCTGATTTAAATGGCCAGTGTTACGGTTAGGGTTAGGAATACGCCTAGGTGTAGAGCTTTTTAAACCAGCAAGCTCTGAGCTCCAGGCACACGGCAGCTGCGAAATGCATCCCAAGGGGAGCACAAAAGTGCCAGAAAATGGCTGCCTCCACACGTTTTCATTGGCACCATTGCTAAGCCTAGGCTGAATCACCTGCCTCCAGTCTCAGCTAGGGACATGGTTTTTTAAACCCGGAAGCCCTGAGCTCCAGGCACTTGGCAGCTGTGAAAGGCATCCCAAGGGGAGTACAAAAGTGCAACAACATGGCAGCTTTCACAGCTTTTTCCTTGGCACCATCCCTATACCTAGGCTGATTTATCTGCCTAGGGTTAGGGTTAGGGCTCAGCCTAGGGCTAGGATTTTTTTAAGCAGGAAGCCCTGAGTTCCAGGCTTACTGCATCTGCCAAAGGCATCCCAAAGGGAGCGCAGAAGTGCCACAACATGGCTGCTTTCACAGCTTTTTCCTTAGGAAGAACCTAATACCCGGCTGATTTACCTTCCTAGGGTTACTCTTAGGCTTAGGCCTAGGACTTTTAAAACCAGGAAGCCCTGTGCTCCAGGCACACTGCAGCTGTGAAAGGCATCCCAAGGGGAGCGCAAAAGTGACACAACTTGGCTGCCTCCACTGCTATTTCCATGAGACCATCCCGAATCATAGGCTGATTTTCCTTCCTAGGCTTAAGGTTTGAGTTAGGCCTAGGGTTAGTGTTCTTTTAACCAGAAAGCCCTGAGTTCCAAGAACACAGCAGCTGCGAAGGACTACCCAAGAAGAGCGCAGAAGTGCCTCAACATGCCTGCCTCCACAGCTTTTTCCTTGGGGACGTCCCGAAACGAAGGCTGATTTAGAAGCCTCCAGTTTGGGCTATAGTTGTGGTTTTTTACACCAGGAAGCCCTGTGCTCCAAGCACACTGCAGCTGTGAAAGGCATCCCAAGGGGAGCGCAAAAGTGCCACAACATGGCTGTCTCCACAGCTTTTCCCTTGGGATAATTCCTAAACCCAGGCTGCTTTAAATGACCAGTGTTACGGTTAGGGTTAGGGTTACGCCTAGGTGTAGAGCTTTTTAAACCAGCAAGCTCTGAGCTCCAGGCACACGGCAGCTGCGAAAGGCATCCCAAGGGGAGCACAAAAGTGCCAGAAAATGGCTGCCTCCACACGTTTTCATTGGCACCATTGCTAAGCCTAGGCTGAATCACCTGCCTCCAGTCTCAGCTAGGGACATGGTTTTTTAAACCAGGAAGCCCTGAGCTCCAGGCACTTGGCAGCTGTGAAAGGCATCCCAAGGGGAGTACAAAAGTGCAACAACATGGCAGCTTTCACAGCTTTTTCCTTGGCACCATCCTTATACCTAGGCTGATTTATCTGCCTAGGGTTAGGGTTAGGGCTCAGCCAAGGGCAAGGATTTTTTTAACCAGGAAGCCCTGAGTTCCAGGCTTACTGCATCTGCCAAAGGCATCCCAAAGGGAGCGCAGAAGGTCCACAACATGGCTGCTTTCACAGCTTTTTCCTTAGGAAGAACCCTATTACCCGGCTGATTTACCTTCCTAGGGTTACTGTTAGGCTTAGGCCTAGGACTTTTAAAACCAGGAAGCTCTGTGCTCCAGGCACACTGCAGCTGTTAAAAACATCCCAAGGGGAGCGCAAAAGTGACACAACTTGGCTGTCTCCACAGCTTTTCCCTTGGGATAATTCCTAAACCCAGGCTGATTTAAATGACCAGTGTTACGGTTAGGGTTAGGAATACGCCTAGGTGTAGAGCTTTTTAAACCAGCAAGCTCTGAGCTCCAGGCACACGGCAGCTGCGAAATGCATCCCAAGGGGAGCACAAAAGTGCCAGAAAATGGCTGCCTCCACACGTTTTCATTGGCACCATTGCTAAGCCTAGGCTGAATCACCTGCCTCCAGTCTCAGCTAGGGACATGGTTTTTTAAACCCGGAAGCCCTGAGCTCCAGGCACTTGGCAGCTGTGAAAGGCATCCCAAGGGGAGTACAAAAGTGCAACAACATGGCAGCTTTCACAGCTTTTTCCTTGGCACCATCCCTATACCTAGGCTGATTTATCTGCCTAGGGTTAGGGTTAGGGCTCAGCCTAGGGCTAGGATTTTTTTAAGCAGGAAGCCCTGAGTTCCAGGCTTACTGCATCTGCCAAAGGCATCCCAAAGGGAGCGCAGAAGTGCCACAACATGGCTGCTTTCACAGCTTTTTCCTTAGGAAGAACCCTAATACCCGGCTGATTTACCTTCCTAGGGTTACTCTTAGGCTTAGGCCTAGGACTTTTAAAACCAGGAAGCCCTGTGCTCCAGGCACACTGCAGCTGTGAAAGGCATCCCAAGGGGAGCGCAAAAGTGACACAACTTGGCTGCCTCCACTGCTATTTCCATGAGACCATCCCGAATCATAGGCTGATTTTCCTTCCTAGGCTTAAGGTTTGAGTTAGGCCTAGGGTTAGTGTTCTTTTAACCAGAAAGCCCTGAGTTCCAAGAACACAGCAGCTGCGAAGGACTACCCAAGAAGAGCGCAGAAGTGCCTCAACATGCCTGCCTCCACAGCTTTTTCCTTGGGGACGTCCCGAAACGAAGGCTGATTTAGAAGCCTCCAGTTTGGGCTATAGTTGTGGTTTTTTACACCAGGAAGCCCTGTGCTCCAAGCACACTGCAGCTGTGAAAGGCATCCCAAGGGGAGCGCAAAAGTGCCACAACATGGCTGTCTCCACAGCTTTTCCCTTGGGATAATTCCTAAACCCAGGCTGCTTTAAATGACCAGTGTTACGGTTAGGGTTAGGGTTACGCCTAGGTGTAGAGCTTTTTAAACCAGCAAGCTCTGAGCTCCAGGCACACGGCAGCTGCGAAAGGCATCCCAAGGGGAGCACAAAAGTGCCAGAAAATGGCTGCCTCCACACGTTTTCATTGGCACCATTGCTAAGCCTAGGCTGAATCACCTGCCTCCAGTCTCAGCTAGGGACATGGTTTTTTAAACCAGGAAGCCCTGAGCTCCAGGCACTTGGCAGCTGTGAAAGGCATCCCAAGGGGAGTACAAAAGTGCAACAACATGGCAGCTTTCACAGCTTTTTCCTTGGCACCATCCTTATACCTAGGCTGATTTATCTGCCTAGGGTTAGGGTTAGGGCTCAGCCAAGGGCAAGGATTTTTTTAACCAGGAAGCCCTGAGTTCCAGGCTTACTGCATCTGCCAAAGGCATCCCAAAGGGAGCGCAGAAGGTCCACAACATGGCTGCTTTCACAGCTTTTTCCTTAGGAAGAACCCTATTACCCGGCTGATTTACCTTCCTAGGGTTACTGTTAGGCTTAGGCCTAGGACTTTTAAAACCAGGAAGCTCTGTGCTCCAGGCACACTGCAGCTGTTAAAAACATCCCAAGGGGAGCGCAAAAGTGACACAACTTGGCTGTCTCCACAGCTTTTCCCTTGGGATAATTCCTAAACCCAGGCTGATTTAAATGACCAGTGTTACGGTTAGGGTTAGGAATACGCCTAGGTGTAGAGCTTTTTAAACCAGCAAGCTCTGAGCTCCAGGCACACGGCAGCTGCGAAATGCATCCCAAGGGGAGCACAAAAGTGCCAGAAAATGGCTGCCTCCACACGTTTTCATTGGCACCCGTGCTAAGCCTAGGCTGAATCACCTGCCTTCAGTCTCAGCTAGGGACATGGTTTTTTAAACCCGGAAGCCCTGAGCTCCAGGCACTTGGCAGCTGTGAAAGGCATCCCAAGGGGAGTACAAAAGTGCAACAACATGGCAGCTTTCACAGCTTTTTCCTTGGCACCATCCCTATACCTAGGCTGATTTATCTGCCTAGGGTTAGGGTTAGGGCTCAGCCAAGGGCAAGGATTTTTTTAACCAGGAAGCCCTGAGTTCCAGGCTTACTGCATCTGCCAAAGGCATCCCAAAGGGAGCGCAGAAGTGCCACAACATGGCTGCTTTCACAGCTTTTTCCTTAGGAAGAACCCTAATACCCGGCTGATTTACCTTCCTAGGGTTACTGTTAGGCTTAGGCCTAGGACTTTTAAAACCAGGAAGCCCTGTGCTCCAGGCACACTGCAGCTGTTAAAGGCATCCCAAGGGGAGCGCAAAAGTGACACAACTTGGCTGCCTCCACTGCTATTTCCATGAGACCATCCCGAATCATAGGCTGATTTTCCTTCCTAGGCTTAAGGTTTGAGTTAGGCCTAGGGTTAGTGTTCTTTTAACCAGAAGGCCCTGAGTTCCAAGAACACAGCAGCTGCGAAGGACTACCCAAGAAGAGCGCAGAAGTGCCTCAACATGCCTGCCTCCACAGCTTTTTCCTTGGGGACGTCCCGAAACGAAGGCTGATTTAGAAGCCTCCAGTTTGGGCTAAAGTTGTGGTTTTTTACACCAGGAAGCCCTGTGCTCCAAGCACACTGCAGCTGTGAAAGGCATCCCAAGGGGAGCGCAAAAGTGCCACAACATGGCTGTCTCCACAGCTTTTCCCTTGGGATAATTCCTAAACCCAGGCTGATTTAAATGACCAGTGTTACAGTTAGGGTTAGGGTTACGCCTAGGTGTAGAGCTTTTTAAACCAGCAAGCTCTGAGCTCCAGGCACACGGCAGCTGCGAAAGGCATCCCAAGGGGAGCACAAAAGGGCCAGAAAATGGCTGCCTCCACACGTTTTCATTGGCACCATTGCTAAGCCTAGGCTGAATCACCTGCCTCCAGTCTCAGCTAGGGACATGGTTTTTTAAACCAGGAAGCCCTGAGCTCCAGGCACACGGCAGCTGTGAAAGGCATCCCAAGGGGAGTACAAAAGTGCAACAACATGGCAGCTTTCACAGCTTTTTCCTTGGCACCATCCCTATACCTAGGCTGATTTATCTGGCTAGGTTTAGGGTTAGGGCTCAGCCAAGGGCTAGGATTTTTTTAACCAGGAAGCCCTGAGTTCCAGGCTTACTGCATCTGCCAAAGGCATCCCAAAGGGAGCGCAGAAGTGCCACAACATGGCTGCTTTCACAGCTTTTTCCTTAGGAAGAACCCTAATACCCGGCTGATTTACCTTCCTAGGGTTACTGTTAGGCTTAGGCGTAGGACTTTTAAAACCAGGAAGCCCTGTGCTCCAGGCACACTGCAGCTGTGAAAGGCATCCCAAGGGGAGCGCAAAAGTGACACAACTTGGCTGCCTCCACTGCTATTTCCATGAGACCATCCCGAATCATAGGCTGATTTTCCTTCCTAGGCTTAAGGTTTGAGTTAGGCCTAGGGTTAGTGTTCTTTTAACCAGAAAGCCCTGAGTTCCAAGAACACAGCAGCTGCGAAGGACTACCCAAGAAGAGCGCAGAAGTGCCTCAACATGCCTGCCTCCACAGGTTTTTCCTTGGGGACGTCCCGAAACGAAGGCTGATTTAGAAGCCTCCAGTTTGAGCTAAAGTTGTGGTTTTTTAAACCAGGAAGCCCTGTGCTCCAAGCACACTGCAGCTGTGAAAGGCATCCCAAGGGGAGCGCAAAAGTGCCACAACATGGCTGTCTCCAATGCTTTTCCCTTGGGATAATTCCTAAACCCAGGCTGCTTTAAATGACCAGTGTTACGGTTAGGGTTAGGGTTACGCCTAGGTGTAGAGCTTTTTAAACCAGCAAGCTCTGAGCTCCAGGCACACGGCAGCTGCGAAAGGCATCCCAAGGGGAGCACAAAAGTGCCAGAAAATGGCTGCCTCCACACGTTTTCATTGGCACCATTGCTAAGCCTAGGCTGAATCACCTGCC
Source organism: Ammospiza caudacuta (assembly GCF_027887145.1). Taxonomy (NCBI): domain Eukaryota; kingdom Metazoa; phylum Chordata; class Aves; order Passeriformes; family Passerellidae; genus Ammospiza; species Ammospiza caudacuta. Next base: position 79,853 of record NW_026683012.1, read on the forward strand.
TCCAGTCTCACCTGGGGACATGGTTTTTTAAACCAGGAAGCCCTGAGCTCCAGGCACACGGCAGCTGTGAAAGGCATCCCAAGGGGAGTACAAAAGTGCAACAACATGGCAGCTTTCACAGCTTTTTCCTTGGCACCATCCCTATACCTAGGCTGATTTATCTGCCTAGGGTTAGGGTTAGGGCTCAGCCAAGGGCAAGGATTTTTTTAAGCAGGAAGCCCTGAGTTCCAGGCTTACTGCATCTGCCAAAGGCATCCCAAAGGGAGCGCAGAAGTGCCACAACATGGCTGCTTTCACAGCTTTTTCCTTAGGAAGAACCCTAATACCCGGCTGATTTACCTTCCTAGGGTTACTGTTAGGCTTAGGCCTAGGACTTTTAAAACCAGGAAGCCCTGTGCTCCAGGCACACTGCAGCTGTTAAAGGCATCCCAAGGGGAGCGCAAAAGTGACACAACTTGGCTGCCTCCACTGCTATTTCCATGAGACCATCCCGAATCATAGGCTGATTTTCCTTCCTAGGCTTAAGGTTTGAGTTAGGCCTAGGGTTAGTGTTCTTTTAACCAGAAAGCCCTGAGTTCCAAGAACACAGCAGCTGCGAAGGACTACCCAAGAAGAGCGCAGAAGTGCCTCAACATGCCTGCCTCCACAGGTTTTTCCTTGGGGACGTCCCGAAACGAAGGCTGATTTAGAAGCCTCCAGTTTGAGCTAAAGTTGTGGTTTTTTAAAGCAGGAAGCCCTGTGCTCCAAGCACACTGCAGCTGTGAAAGGCATCCCAAGGGGAGCGCAAAAGTGCCACAACATGGCTGTCTCCAATGCTTTTCCCTTGGGATAATTCCTAAACCCAGGCTGATTTAAATGACCAGTGTTACGGTTAGGGTTAGGGTTACGCCTAGGTGTAGAGCTTTTTAAACCAGCAAGCTCTGAGCTCCAGGCACACGGCAGCTGCGAAAGGCATCCCAAGGGGAGCACAAAAGTGCCAGAAAATGGCTGCCTCCACACGTTTTCATTGGCACCATTGCTAAGCCTAGGCTGAATCACCTGCCTCCAGTCTCACCTGGGGACATGGTTTTTTAAACCAGGAAGCCCTGAGCTCCAGGCACACGGCAGCTGTGAAAGGCATCCCAAGGGGAGTACAAAAGTGCAACAACATGGCAGCTTTCACAGCTTTTTCCTTGGCACCATCCCTATACCTAGGCTGATTTATCTGCCTAGGGTTAGGGTTAGGGCTCAGCCTAGGGCTAGGATTTTTTTAAGCAGGAAGCCCTGAGTTTTAGGCTTACTGCATCTGCCAAAGGCATCCCAAAGGAAGCGCAGAAGTGCCACAACATGGCTGCTTTCACAGCTTTTTCCTTAGGAAGAACCCTAATACCCGGCTGATTTACCTTCCTAGGGTTACTGTTAGGCTTAGGCCTAGGACTTTTAAAACCAGGAAGCCCTGTGCTCCAGGCACACTGCAGCTGTGAAAGGCATCCCAAGGGGAGCGCAAAAGTGACACAACTTGGCTGCCTCCACTGCTATTTCCATGAGACCATCCCGAATCATAGGCTGATTTTCCTTCCTAGGCTTAAGGTTTGAGTTAGGCCTAGGGTTAGTGTTCTTTTAACCAGAAAGCCCTGAGTTCCAAGAACACAGCAGCTGCGAAGGACTACCCAAGAAGAGCGCAGAAGTGCCTCAACATGCCTGCCTCCACAGCTTTTTCCTTGGGGACGTCCCGAAACGAAGGCTGATTTAGAAGCCTCCAGTTTGGGCTATAGTTGTGGTTTTTTACACCAGGAAGCCCTGTGCTCCAAGCACACTGCAGCTGTGAAAGGCATCCCAAGGGGAGCGCAAAAGTGCCACAACATGGCTGTCTCCACAGCTTTTCCCTTGGGATAATTCCTAAACCCAGGCTGCTTTAAATGACCAGTGTTACGGTTAGGGTTAGGGTTACGCCTAGGTGTAGAGCTTTTTAAACCAGCAAGCTCTGAGCTCCAGGCACACGGCAGCTGCGAAAGGCATCCCAAGGGGAGCACAAAAGTGCCAGAAAATGGCTGCCTCCACACGTTTTCATTGGCACCATTGCTAAGCCTAGGCTGAATCACCTGCCTCCAGTCTCAGCTAGGGACATGGTTTTTTAAACCAGGAAGCCCTGAGCTCCAGGCACTTGGCAGCTGTGAAAGGCATCCCAAGGGGAGTACAAAAGTGCAACAACATGGCAGCTTTCACAGCTTTTTCCTTGGCACCATCCCTATACCTAGGCTGATTTATCTGCCTAGGGTTAGGGTTAGGGCTCAGCCAAGGGCAAGGATTTTTTTAACCAGGAAGCCCTGAGTTCCAGGCTTACTGCATCTGCCAAAGGCATCCCAAAGGGAGCGCAGAAGGTCCACAACATGGCTGCTTTCACAGCTTTTTCCTTAGGAAGAACCCTATTACCCGGCTGATTTACCTTCCTAGGGTTACTGTTAGGCTTAGGCCTAGGACTTTTAAAACCAGGAAGCTCTGTGCTCCAGGCACACTGCAGCTGTTAAAAACATCCCAAGGGGAGCGCAAAAGTGCCACAACATGGCTGTCTCCACAGCTTTTCCCTTGGGATAATTCCTAAACCCAGGCTGATTTAAATGACCAGTGTTACGGTTAGGGTTAGGAATACGCCTAGGTGTAGAGCTTTTTAAACCAGCAAGCTCTGAGCTCCAGGCACACGGCAGCTGCGAAATGCATCCCAAGGGGAGCACAAAAGTGCCAGAAAATGGCTGCCTCCACACGTTTTCATTGGCACCCGTGCTAAGCCTAGGCTGAATCACCTGCCTCCAGTCTCAGGTAGGGACATGGTTTTTTAAACCAGGAAGCCCTGAGCTCCAGGCACTTGGCAGCTGTGAAAGGCATCCCAAGGGGAGTACAAAAGTGCAACAACATGGCAGCTTTCACAGCTTTTTCCTTGGCACCATCCCTATACCTAGGCTGATTTATCTGCCTAGGGTTAGGGTTAGGGCTCAGCCAAGGGCTAGGATTTTTTTAACCAGGAAGCCCTGAGTTCCAGGCTTACTGCATCTGCCAAAGGCATCCCAAAGGGAGCACAGAAGTGCCACAACATGGCTGCTTTCACAGCTTTTTCCTTAGGAAGAACCCTAATACCCGGCTGATTTACCTTCCTAGGGTTACTGTTAGGCTTAGGCCTAGGACTTTTAAAACCAGGAAGCCCTGGGCTCCAGGCACACTGCAGCTGCGAAAGGCATCCCAAGGGGAGCGCAAAAGTGACGCAACTTGGCTGCCACCACTGATATTTCCATGAGACCATCCCGAACCATAGGCTGATTTTCCTTCCTAGGGTTAAGGTTTGAGTTACGCCTAGGGTAAGGGTTCTATTAACCAGAAAGCCCTGAGTTCCAAGAACACAGCAGCTGCGAAGGACTAGCCAAGAAGAGCGCAAAAGTACCACAACATGCCTGCCTCCACAGCTTTTTCCTTGGGGACATGCCTAATTCCTGGCTGATTTGCCTTTCTCGTCTTAGGGTTGGGGTTCGGCCTAGGGCTAGGATTTTTAAAATCAGGAAGCCCTGAGTTCCAGGCACACTGCAGCTGTGAAAGGCATCCAAAAGGGAGTGCAAAAGTGCCACAACATGGCTGCTTTCACGGCTTTTTCCTTGGCAAGAAGCCTAACACCAGGCTGATTTACCTTCCCAGGGTTACTGTTAGGCTTAGGCCTAGGGCTAGGATTTTTGAAACTAGGAAGCCCTGGGCTCCAGGCACACTGCAGCTGTTCAAGGCATCCCAAGGGGAGTACAAAAGTGCAACAACATGGCAGCTTTCACAGCTTTTTCCTTGGCACCATCCCTATACCTAGGCTGATTTATCTGCCTAGGGTTAGGGTTAGGGTTCAGCCTAGGGCTTGGATTTCTTTAACCAGGAAGCCCTGAGTTCCAGGCTTACTTCATCTGCCAAAGGCATCCCAAAGGGAGTGCAGAAGTGCCACAACATGGCTGCTTTCACGGCTTTTCCCTTAGGAAGAACCCTAATACCCGGCTGATTTACCTTCCTAGGGTTACTGTTAGGCTTAGGCCTAGGACTTTTAAAACCAGGAAGCCCTGGGCTCCAGGCACACTGCAGCTGCGAAAGGCATCCCAAGGGGAGCGCAAAAGTGACGCAACTTGGCTGCCACCACTGATATTTCCATGAGACCATCCCGAACCATAGGCTGATTTTCCTTCCTAGGGTTAAGGTTTGAGTTACGCCTAGGGTAAGGGCTCTATTAACCAGAAAGCCCTGAGTTCCAAGAACACAGCAGCTGCGAAGGACTAGCCAAGAAGAGCGCAAAAGTACCACAACATGCCTGCCTCCACAGCTTTTTCCTTGGGGACATGCCTAATTCCTGGCTGATTTGCCTTTCTCGTCTTAGGGTTGGGGTTCGGCCTAGGGCTAGGATTTTTAAAATCAGGAAGCCCTGAGTTCCAGGCACACTGGAGCTGTGAAAGGCATCCAAAAGGGAGTGCAAAAGTGCCACAACATGGCTGCTTTCACGGCTTTTTCCTTGGCAAGAAGCCTAACACCAGGCTGATTTACCTTCCCAGGGTTACTGTTAGGCTTAGGCCTAGGGCTAGGATTTTTGAAACTAGGAAGCCCTTAGCTCCAGGCACACTGCAGCTGTTCAAGGCATCCCAAGGGGAGTACAAAAGTGCAACAACATGGCAGCTTTCACAGCTTTTTCCTTGGCACCATCCCTATACCTAGGCTGATTTATCTGCCTAGGGTTAGGGTTAGGCTTCAGCCTAGGGCTTGGATTTCTTTAACCAGGAAGCCCTGAGTTCCAGGCTTACTTCATCTGCCAAAGGCATCCCAAAGGGAGTGCAGAAGTGCCACAACATGGCTGCTTTCACGGCTTTTCCCTTAGGAAGAACCCTAATACCCGGCTGATTTACCTTCCTAGGGTTACTGTTAGGCTTAGGCCTAGGACTTTTAAAACCAGGAAGCCCTGGGCTCCAGGCACACTGCAGCTGCGAAAGGCATCCCAAGGGGAGCGCAAAAGTGACGCAACTTGGCTGCCACCACTGATATTTCCATGAGACCATCCCGAACCATAGGCTGATTTTCCTTCCTAGGGTTAAGGTTTGAGTTACGCCTAGGGTAAGGGCTCTATTAACCAGAAAGCCCTGAGTTCCAAGAACACAGCAGCTGCGAAGGACTAGCCAAGAAGAGCGCAAAAGTAGCACAACATGCCTGCCTCCACAGCTTTTTCCTTGGGGACATGCCTAATTCCTGGCTGATTTGCCTTTCTCGTCTTAGGGTTGGGGTTCGGCCTAGGGCTAGGATTTTTAAAATCAGGAAGCCCTGAGTTCCAGGCACACTGGAGCTGTGAAAGGCATCCAAAAGGGAGTGCAAAAGTGCCACAACATGGCTGCTTTCACGGCTTTTTCCTTGGCAAGAAGCCTAACACCAGGCTGATTTACCTTCCCAGGGTTACTGTTAGGCTTAGGCCTAGGGCTAGGATTTTTGAAACTAGGAAGCCCTGGGCTCCAGGCACACTGCAGCTGTTCAAGGCATCCCAAGGGGAGTACAAAAGTGCAACAACATGGCAGCTTTCACAGCTTTTTCCTTGGCACCATCCCTATACCTAGGCTGATTTATCTGCCTAGGGTTAGGGTTAGGCTTCAGCCTAGGGCTTGGATTTCTTTAACCAGGAAGCCCTGAGTTCCAGGCTTACTTCATCTGCCAAAGGCATCCCAAAGGGAGTGCAGAAGTGCCACAACATGGCTGCTTTCACGGCTTTTCCCTTAGGAAGAACCCTAATACCCGGCTGATTTACCTTCCTAGGGTTACTGTTAGGCTTAGGCCTAGGACTTTTAAAACCAGGAAGCCCTGGGCTCCAGGCACACTGCAGCTGCGAAAGGCATCCCAAGGGGAGCGCAAAAGTGACGCAACTTGGCTGCCACCACTGATATTTCCATGAGACCATCCCGAACCATAGGCTGATTTTCCTTCCTAGGGTTAAGGTTTGAGTTACGCCTAGGGTAAGGGCTCTATTAACCAGAAAGCCCTGAGTTCCAAGAACACAGCAGCTGCGAAGGACTAGCCAAGAAGAGCGCAAAAGTAGCACAACATGCCTGCCTCCACAGCTTTTTCCTTGGGGACATGCCTAATTCCTGGCTGATTTGCCTTTCTCGTCTTAGGGTTGGGGTTCGGCCTAGGGCTAGGATTTTTAAAATCAGGAAGCCCTGAGTTCCAGGCACACTGCAGCTGTGAAAGGCATCCAAAAGGGAGTGCAAAAGTGCCACAACATGGCTGCTTTCACGGCTTTTTCCTTGGCAAGAAGCCTAACACCAGGCTGATTTACCTTCCCAGGGTTACTGTTAGGCTTAGGCCTAGGGCTAGGATTTTTGAAACTAGGAAGCCCTGGGCTCCAGGCACACTGCAGCTGTTCAAGGCATCCCAAGGGGAGTACAAAAGTGCAACAACATGGCAGCTTTCACAGCTTTTTCCTTGGCACCATCCCTATACCTAGGCTGATTTATCTGCCTAGGGTTAGGGTTAGGCTTCAGCCTAGGGCTTGGATTTCTTTAACCAGGAAGCCCTGAGTTCCAGGCTTACTTCATCTGCCAAAGGCATCCCAAAGGGAGTGCAGAAGTGCCACAACATGGCTGCTTTCACGGCTTTTCCCTTAGGAAGAACCCTAATACCCGGCTGATTTACCTTCCTAGGGTTACTGTTAGGCTTAGGCCTAGGACTTTTAAAACCAGGAAGCCCTGGGCTCCAGGCACACTGCAGCTGCGAAAGGCATCCCAAGGGGAGCGCAAAAGTGACGCAACTTGGCTGCCACCACTGATATTTCCATGAGACCATCCCGAACCATAGGCTGATTTTCCTTCCTAGGGTTAAGGTTTGAGTTACGCCTAGGGTAAGGGTTCTATTAACCAGAAAGCCCTGAGTTCCAAGAACACAGCAGCTGCGAAGGACTAGCCAAGAAGAGCGCAAAAGTAGCACAACATGCCTGCCTCCACAGCTTTTTCCTTGGGGACATGCCTAATTCCTGGCTGATTTGCCTTTCTCGTCTTAGGGTTGGGGTTCGGCCTAGGGCTAGGATTTTTAAAATCAGGAAGCCCTGAGTTCCAGGCACACTGGAGCTGTGAAAGGCATCCAAAAGGGAGTGCAAAAGTGCCACAACATGGCTGCTTTCACGGCTTTTTCCTTGGCAAGAAGCCTAACACCAGGCTGATTTACCTTCCCAGGGTTACTGTTAGGCTTAGGCCTAGGGCTAGGATTTTTGAAACTAGGAAGCCCTTAGCTCCAGGCACACTGCAGCTGTTCAAGGCATCCCAAGGGGAGTACAAAAGTGCAACAACATGGCAGCTTTCACAGCTTTTTCCTTGGCACCATCCCTATACCTAGGCTGATTTATCTGCCTAGGGTTAGGGTTAGGCTTCAGCCTAGGGCTTGGATTTCTTTAACCAGGAAGCCCTGAGTTCCAGGCTTACTTCATCTGCCAAAGGCATCCCAAAGGGAGTGCAGAAGTGCCACAACATGGCTGCTTTCACGGCTTTTCCCTTAGGAAGAACCCTAATACCCGGCTGATTTACCTTCCTAGGGTTACTGTTAGGCTTAGGCCTAGGACTTTTAAAACCAGGAAGCCCTGGGCTCCAGGCACACTGCAGCTGCGAAAGGCATCCCAAGGGGAGCGCAAAAGTGACGCAACTTGGCTGCCACCACTGATATTTCCATGAGACCATCCCGAACCATAGGCTGATTTTCCTTCCTAGGGTTAAGGTTTGAGTTACGCCTAGGGTAAGGGTTCTATTAACCAGAAAGCCCTGAGTTCCAAGAACACAGCAGCTGCGAAGGACTAGCCAAGAAGAGCGCAAAAGTAGCACAACATGCCTGCCTCCACAGCTTTTTCCTTGGGGACATGCCTAATTCCTGGCTGATTTGCCTTTCTCGTCTTAGGGTTGGGGTTCGGCCTAGGGCTAGGATTTTTAAAATCAGGAAGCCCTGAGTTCCAGGCACACTGGAGCTGTGAAAGGCATCCAAAAGGGAGTGCAAAAGTGCCACAACATGGCTGCTTTCACGGCTTTTTCCTTGGCAAGAAGCCTAACACCAGGCTGATTTACCTTCCCAGGGTTACTGTTAGGCTTAGGCCTAGGGCTAGGATTTTTAAAACTAGGAAGCCCTGGGCTCCAGGCACACTGCAGCTGTTCAAGGCATCCCAAGGGGAGTACAAAAGTGCAACAACATGGCAGCTTTCACAGCTTTTTCCTTGGCACCATCCCTATACCTAGGCTGATTTATCTGCCTAGGGTTAGGGTTAGGCTTCAGCCTAGGGCTTGGATTTCTTTAACCAGGAAGCCCTGAGTTCCAGGCTTACTTCATCTGCCAAAGGCATCCCAAAGGGAGTGCAGAAGTGCCACAACATGGCTGCTTTCACGGCTTTTCCCTTAGGAAGAACCCTAATACCCGGCTGATTTACCTTCCTAGGGTTACTGTTAGGCTTAGGCCTAGGACTTTTAAAACCAGGAAGCCCTGGGCTCCAGGCACACTGCAGCTGCGAAAGGCATCCCAAGGGGAGCGCAAAAGTGACGCAACTTGGCTGCCACCACTGATATTTCCATGAGACCATCCCGAACCATAGGCTGATTTTCCTTCCTAGGGTTAAGGTTTGAGTTACGCCTAGGGTAAGGGCTCTATTAACCAGAAAGCCCTGAGTTCCAAGAACACAGCAGCTGCGAAGGACTAGCCAAGAAGAGCGCAAAAGTAGCACAACATGCCTGCCTCCACAGCTTTTTCCTTGGGGACATGCCTAATTCCTGGCTGATTTGCCTTTCTCGTCTTAGGGTTGGGGTTCGGCCTAGGGCTAGGATTTTTAAAATCAGGAAGCCCTGAGTTCCAGGCACACTGGAGCTGTGAAAGGCATCCAAAAGGGAGTGCAAAAGTGCCACAACATGGCTGCTTTCACGGCTTTTTCCTTGGCAAGAAGCCTAACACCAGGCTGATTTACCTTCCCAGGGTTACTGTTAGGCTTAGGCCTAGGGCTAGGATTTTTGAAACTAGGAAGCCCTGGGCTCCAGGCACACTGCAGCTGTTCAAGGCATCCCAAGGGGAGTACAAAAGTGCAACAACATGGCAGCTTTCACAGCTTTTTCCTTGGCACCATCCCTATACCTAGGCTGATTTATCTGCCTAGGGTTAGGGTTAGGCTTCAGCCTAGGGCTTGGATTTCTTTAACCAGGAAGCCCTGAGTTCCAGGCTTACTTCATCTGCCAAAGGCATCCCAAAGGGAGTGCAGAAGTGCCACAACATGGCTGCTTTCACGGCTTTTCCCTTAGGAAGAACCCTAATACCCGGCTGATTTACCTTCCTAGGGTTACTGTTAGGCTTAGGCCTAGGACTTTTAAAACCAGGAAGCCCTGGGCTCCAGGCACACTGCAGCTGCGAAAGGCATCCCAAGGGGAGCGCAAAAGTGACGCAACTTGGCTGCCACCACTGATATTTCCATGAGACCATCCCGAACCATAGGCTGATTTTCCTTCCTAGGGTTAAGGTTTGAGTTACGCCTAGGGTAAGGGCTCTATTAACCAGAAAGCCCTGAGTTCCAAGAACACAGCAGCTGCGAAGGACTAGCCAAGAAGAGCGCAAAAGTAGCACAACATGCCTGCCTCCACAGCTTTTTCCTTGGGGACATGCCTAATTCCTGGCTGATTTGCCTTTCTCGTCTTAGGGTTGGGGTTCGGCCTAGGGCTAGGATTTTTAAAATCAGGAAGCCCTGAGTTCCAGGCACACTGGAGCTGTGAAAGGCATCCAAAAGGGAGTGCAAAAGTGCCACAACATGGCTGCTTTCACGGCTTTTTCCTTGGCAAGAAGCCTAACACCAGGCTGATTTACCTTCCCAGGGTTACTGTTAGGCTTAGGCCTAGGGCTAGGATTTTTGAAACTAGGAAGCCCTGGGCTCCAGGCACACTGCAGCTGTTCAAGGCATCCCAAGGGGAGTACAAAAGTGCAACAACATGGCAGCTTTCACAGCTTTTTCCTTGGCACCATCCCTATACCTAGGCTGATTTATCTGCCTAGGGTTAGGGTTAGGCTTCAGCCTAGGGCTTGGATTTCTTTAACCAGGAAGCCCTGAGTTCCAGGCTTACTTCATCTGCCAAAGGCATCCCAAAGGGAGTGCAGAAGTGCCACAACATGGCTGCTTTCACGGCTTTTCCCTTAGCAAGAACCCTAATACCCGGCTGATTTACCTTCCTAGGGTTACTGTTAGGCTTAGGCCTAGGACTTTTAAAACCAGGAAGCCCTGGGCTCCAGGCACACTGCAGCTGCGAAAGGCATCCCAAGGGGAGCGCAAAAGTGACGCAACTTGGCTGCCACCACTGATATTTCCATGAGACCATCCCGAACCATAGGCTGATTTTCCTTCCTAGGGTTAAGGTATGAGTTACGCCTAGGGTAAGGGTTCTATTAACCAGAAAGCCCTGAGTTCCAAGAACACAGCAGCTGCGAAGGACTAGCCAAGAAGAGCGCAAAAGTAGCACAACATGCCTGCCTCCACAGCTTTTTCCTTGGGGACATGCCTAATTCCTGGCTGATTTGCCTTTCTCGTCTTAGGGTTGGGGTTCGGCCTAGGGCTAGGATTTTTAAAATCAGGAAGCCCTGAGTTCCAGGCACACTGGAGCTGTGAAAGGCATCCAAAAGGGAGTGCAAAAGTGCCACAACATGGCTGCTTTCACGGCTTTTTCCTTGGCAAGAAGCCTAACACCAGGCTGATTTACCTTCCCAGGGTTACTGTTAGGCTTAGGCCTAGGGCTAGGATTTTTGAAACTAGGAAGCCCTTAGCTCCAGGCACACTGCAGCTGTTCAAGGCATCCCAAGGGGAGTACAAAAGTGCAACAACATGGCAGCTTTCACAGCTTTTTCCTTGGCACCATCCCTATACCTAGGCTGATTTATCTGCCTAGGGTTAGGGTTAGGGTTCAGCCTAGGGCTTGGATTTCTTTAACCAGGAAGCCCTGAGTTCCAGGCTTACTTCATCTGCCAAAGGCATCCCAAAGGGAGTGCAGAAGTGCCACAACATGGCTGCTTTCACGGCTTTTCCCTTAGGAAGAACCCTAATACCCGGCTGATTTACCTTCCTAGGGTTACTGTTAGGCTTAGGCCTAGGACTTTTAAAACCAGGAAGCCCTGGGCTCCAGGCACACTGCAGCTGCGAAAGGCATCCCAAGGGGAGCGCAAAAGTGACGCAACTTGGCTGCCACCACTGATATTTCCATGAGACCATCCCGAACCATAGGCTGATTTTCCTTCCTAGGGTTAAGGTTTGAGTTACGCCTAGGGTAAGGGTTCTATTAACCAGAAAGCCCTGAGTTCCAAGAACACAGCAGCTGCGAAGGACTAGCCAAGAAGAGCGCAAAAGTAGCACAACATGCCTGCCTCCACAGCTTTTTCCTTGGGGACATGCCTAATTCCTGGCTGATTTGCCTTTCTCGTCTTAGGGTTGGGGTTCGGCCTAGGGCTAGGATTTTTAAAATCAGGAAGCCCTGAGTTCCAGGCACACTGGAGCTGTGAAAGGCATCCAAAAGGGAGTGCAAAAGTGCCACAACATGGCTGCTTTCACGGCTTTTTCCTTGGCAAGAAGCCTAACACCAGGCTGATTTACCTTCCCAGGGTTACTGTTAGGCTTAGGCCTAGGGCTAGGATTTTTGAAACTAGGAAGCCCTGGGCTCCAGGCACACTGCAGCTGTTCAAGGCATCCCAAGGGGAGTACAAAAGTGCAACAACATGGCAGCTTTCACAGCTTTTTCCTTGGCACCATCCCTATACCTAGGCTGATTTATCTGCCTAGGGTTAGGGTTAGGGTTCAGCCTAGGGCTTGGATTTCTTTAACCAGGAAGCCCTGAGTTCCAGGCTTACTTCATCTGCCAAAGGCATCCCAAAGGGAGTGCAGAAGTGCCACAACATGGCTGCTTTCACGGCTTTTCCCTTAGGAAGAACCCTAATACCCGGCTGATTTACCTTCCTAGGGTTACTGTTAGGCTTAGGCCTAGGACTTTTAAAACCAGGAAGCCCTGGGCTCCAGGCACACTGCAGCTGCGAAAGGCATCCCAAGGGGAGCGCAAAAGTGACGCAACTTGGCTGCCACCACTGATATTTCCATGAGACCATCCCGAACCATAGGCTGATTTTCCTTCCTAGGGTTAAGGTTTGAGTTACGCCTAGGGTAAGGGCTCTATTAACCAGAAAGCCCTGAGTTCCAAGAACACAGCAGCTGCGAAGGACTAGCCAAGAAGAGCGCAAAAGTAGCACAACATGCCTGCCTCCACAGCTTTTTCCTTGGGGACATGCCTAATTCCTGGCTGATTTGCCTTTCTCGTCTTAGGGTTGGGGTTCGGCCTAGGGCTAGGATTTTTAAAATCAGGAAGCCCTGAGTTCCAGGCACACTGGAGCTGTGAAAGGCATCCAAAAGGGAGTGCAAAAGTGCCACAACATGGCTGCTTTCACGGCTTTTTCCTTGGCAAGAAGCCTAACACCAGGCTGATTTACCTTCCCAGGGTTACTGTTAGGCTTAGGCCTAGGGCTAGGATTTTTGAAACTAGGAAGCCCTGGGCTCCAGGCACACTGCAGCTGTTCAAGGCATCCCAAGGGGAGTACAAAAGTGCAACAACATGGCAGCTTTCACAGCTTTTTCCTTGGCACCATCCCTATACCTAGGCTGATTTATCTGCCTAGGGTTAGGGTTAGGGTTCAGCCTAGGGCTTGGATTTCTTTAACCAGGAAGCCCTGAGTTCCAGGCTTACTTCATCTGCCAAAGGCATCCCAAAGGGAGTGCAGAAGTGCCACAACATGGCTGCTTTCACGGCTTTTCCCTTAGGAAGAACCCTAATACCCGGCTGATTTACCTTCCTAGGGTTACTGTTAGGCTTAGGCCTAGGACTTTTAAAACCAGGAAGCCCTGGGCTCCAGGCACACTGCAGCTGCGAAAGGCATCCCAAGGGGAGCGCAAAAGTGACGCAACTTGGCTGCCACCACTGATATTTCCATGAGACCATCCCGAACCATAGGCTGATTTTCCTTCCTAGGGTTAAGGTTTGAGTTACGCCTAGGGTAAGGGCTCTATTAACCAGAAAGCCCTGAGTTCCAAGAACACAGCAGCTGCGAAGGACTAGCCAAGAAGAGCGCAAAAGTAGCACAACATGCCTGCCTCCACAGCTTTTTCCTTGGGGACATGCCTAATTCCTGGCTGATTTGCCTTTCTCGTCTTAGGGTTGGGGTTCGGCCTAGGGCTAGGATTTTTAAAATCAGGAAGCCCTGAGTTCCAGGCACACTGCAGCTGTGAAAGGCATCCAAAAGGGAGTGCAAAAGTGCCACAACATGGCTGCTTTCACGGCTTTTTCCTTGGCAAGAAGCCTAACACCAGGCTGATTTACCTTCCCAGGGTTACTGTTAGGCTTAGGCCTAGGGCTAGGATTTTTGAAACTAGGAAGCCCTGGGCTCCAGGCACACTGCAGCTGTTCAAGGCATCCCAAGGGGAGTACAAAAGTGCAACAACATGGCAGCTTTCACAGCTTTTTCCTTGGCACCATCCCTATACCTAGGCTGATTTATCTGCCTAGGGTTAGGGTTAGGCTTCAGCCTAGGGCTTGGATTTCTTTAACCAGGAAGCCCTGAGTTCCAGGCTTACTTCATCTGCCAAAGGCATCCCAAAGGGAGTGCAGAAGTGCCACAACATGGCTGCTTTCACGGCTTTTCCCTTAGCAAGAACCCTAATACCCGGCTGATTTACCTTCCTAGGGTTACTGTTAGGCTTAGGCCTAGGACTTTTAAAACCAGGAAGCCCTGGGCTCCAGGCACACTGCAGCTGCGAAAGGCATCCCAAGGGGAGCGCAAAAGTGACGCAACTTGGCTGCCACCACTGATATTTCCATGAGACCATCCCGAACCATAGGCTGATTTTCCTTCCTAGGGTTAAGGTTTGAGTTACGCCTAGGGTAAGGGCTCTATTAACCAGAAAGCCCTGAGTTCCAAGAACACAGCAGCTGCGAAGGACTAGCCAAGAAGAGCGCAAAAGTAGCACAACATGCCTGCCTCCACAGCTTTTTCCTTGGGGACATGCCTAATTCCTGGCTGATTTGCCTTTCTCGTCTTAGGGTTGGGGTTCGGCCTAGGGCTAGGATTTTTAAAATCAGGAAGCCCTGAGTTCCAGGCACACTGCAGCTGTGAAAGGCATCCAAAAGGGAGTGCAAAAGTGCCACAACATGGCTGCTTTCACGGCTTTTTCCTTGGCAAGAAGCCTAACACCAGGCTGATTTACCTTCCCAGGGTTACTGTTAGGCTTAGGCCTAGGGCTAGGATTTTTAAAACTAGGAAGCCCTGGGCTCCAGGCACACTGCAGCTGTTCAAGGCATCCCAAGGGGAGTACAAAAGTGCAACAACATGGCAGCTTTCACAGCTTTTTCCTTGGCACCATCCCTATACCTAGGCTGATTTATCTGCCTAGGGTTAGGGTTAGGCTTCAGCCTAGGGCTTGGATTTCTTTAACCAGGAAGCCCTGAGTTCCAGGCTTACTTCATCTGCCAAAGGCATCCCAAAGGGAGTGCAGAAGTGCCACAACATGGCTGCTTTCACGGCTTTTCCCTTAGCAAGAACCCTAATACCCGGCTGATTTACCTTCCTAGGGTTACTGTTAGGCTTAGGCCTAGGACTTTTAAAACCAGGAAGCCCTGGGCTCCAGGCACACTGCAGCTGCGAAAGGCATCCCAAGGGGAGCGCAAAAGTGACGCAACTTGGCTGCCACCACTGATATTTCCATGAGACCATCCCGAACCATAGGCTGATTTTCCTTCCTAGGGTTAAGGTTTGAGTTACGCCTAGGGTAAGGGTTCTATTAACCAGAAAGCCCTGAGTTCCAAGAACACAGCAGCTGCGAAGGACTAGCCAAGAAGAGCGCAAAAGTACCACAACATGCCTGCCTCCACAGCTTTTTCCTTGGGGACATGCCTAATTCCTGGCTGATTTGCCTTTCTCGTCTTAGGGTTGGGGTTCGGCCTAGGGCTAGGATTTTTAAAATCAGGAAGCCCTGAGTTCCAGGCACACTGGAGCTGTGAAAGGCATCCAAAAGGGAGTGCAAAAGTGCCACAACATGGCTGCTTTCACGGCTTTTTCCTTGGCAAGAAGCCTAACACCAGGCTGATTTACCTTCCCAGGGTTACTGTTAGGCTTAGGCCTAGGGCTAGGATTTTTGAAACTAGGAAGCCCTGGGCTCCAGGCACACTGCAGCTGTTCAAGGCATCCCAAGGAGAGTACAAAAGTGCAACAACATGGCAGCTTTCACAGCTTTTTCCTTGGCACCATCCCTATACCTAGGCTGATTTATCTGCCTAGGGTTAGGGTTAGGGTTCAGCCTAGGGCTTGGATTTCTTTAACCAGGAAGCCCTGAGTTCCAGGCTTACTTCATCTGCCAAAGGCATCCCAAAGGGAGTGCAGAAGTGCCACAACATGGCTGCTTTCACGGCTTTTCCCTTAGGAAGAACCCTAATACCCGGCTGATTTACCTTCCTAGGGTTACTGTTAGGCTTAGGCCTAGGACTTTTAAAACCAGGAAGCCCTGGGCTCCAGGCACACTGCAGCTGCGAAAGGCATCCCAAGGGGAGCGCAAAAGTGACGCAACTTGGCTGCCACCACTGATATTTCCATGAGACCATCCCGAACCATAGGCTGATTTTCCTTCCTAGGGTTAAGGTTTGAGTTACGCCTAGGGTAAGGGCTCTATTAACCAGAAAGCCCTGAGTTCCAAGAACACAGCAGCTGCGAAGGACTAGCCAAGAAGAGCGCAAAAGTAGCACAACATGCCTGCCTCCACAGCTTTTTCCTTGGGGACATGCCTAATTCCTGGCTGATTTGCCTTTCTCGTCTTAGGGTTGGGGTTCGGCCTAGGGCTAGGATTTTTAAAATCAGGAAGCCCTGAGTTCCAGGCACACTGGAGCTGTGAAAGGCATCCAAAAGGGAGTGCAAAAGTGCCACAACATGGCTGCTTTCACGGCTTTTTCCTTGGCAAGAAGCCTAACACCAGGCTGATTTACCTTCCCAGGGTTACTGTTAGGCTTAGGCCTAGGGCTAGGATTTTTGAAACTAGGAAGCCCTGGGCTCCAGGCACACTGCAGCTGTTCAAGGCATCCCAAGGGGAGTACAAAAGTGCAACAACATGGCAGCTTTCACAGCTTTTTCCTTGGCACCATCCCTATACCTAGGCTGATTTATCTGCCTAGGGTTAGGGTTAGGGTTCAGCCTAGGGCTTGGATTTCTTTAACCAGGAAGCCCTGAGTTCCAGGCTTACTTCATCTGCCAAAGGCATCCCAAAGGGAGTGCAGAAGTGCCACAACATGGCTGCTTTCACGGCTTTTCCCTTAGCAAGAACCCTAATACCCGGCTGATTTACCTTCCTAGGGTTACTGTTAGGCTTAGGCCTAGGACTTTTAAAACCAGGAAGCCCTGGGCTCCAGGCACACTGCAGCTGCGAAAGGCATCCCAAGGGGAGCGCAAAAGTGACGCAACTTGGCTGCCACCACTGATATTTCCATGAGACCATCCCGAACCATAGGCTGATTTTCCTTCCTAGGGTTAAGGTTTGAGTTACGCCTAGGGTAAGGGTTCTATTAACCAGAAAGCCCTGAGTTCCAAGAACACAGCAGCTGCGAAGGACTAGCCAAGAAGAGCGCAAAAGTACCACAACATGCCTGCCTCCACAGCTTTTTCCTTGGGGACATGCCTAATTCCTGGCTGATTTGCCTTTCTCGTCTTAGGGTTGGGGTTCGGCCTAGGGCTAGGATTTTTAAAATCAGGAAGCCCTGAGTTCCAGGCACACTGGAGCTGTGAAAGGCATCCAAAAGGGAGTGCAAAAGTGCCACAACATGGCTGCTTTCACGGCTTTTTCCTTGGCAAGAAGCCTAACACCAGGCTGATTTACCTTCCCAGGGTTACTGTTAGGCTTAGGCCTAGGGCTAGGATTTTTAAAACTAGGAAGCCCTTAGCTCCAGGCACACTGCAGCTGTTCAAGGCATCCCAAGGGGAGTACAAAAGTGCAACAACATGGCAGCTTTCACAGCTTTTTCCTTGGCACCATCCCTATACCTAGGCTGATTTATCTGCCTAGGGTTAGGGTTAGGGTTCAGCCTAGGGCTTGGATTTCTTTAACCAGGAAGCCCTGAGTTCCAGGCTTACTTCATCTGCCAAAGGCATCCCAAAGGGAGTGCAGAAGTGCCACAACATGGCTGCTTTCACGGCTTTTCCCTTAGCAAGAACCCTAATACCCGGCTGATTTACCTTCCTAGGGTTACTGTTAGGCTTAGGCCTAGGACTTTTAAAACCAGGAAGCCCTGGGCTCCAGGCACACTGCAGCTGCGAAAGGCATCCCAAGGGGAGCGCAAAAGTGACGCAACTTGGCTGCCACCACTGATATTTCCATGAGACCATCCCGAACCATAGGCTGATTTTCCTTCCTAGGGTTAAGGTTTGAGTTACGCCTAGGGTAAGGGTTCTATTAACCAGAAAGCCCTGAGTTCCAAGAACACAGCAGCTGCGAAGGACTAGCCAAGAAGAGCGCAAAAGTAGCACAACATGCCTGCCTCCACAGCTTTTTCCTTGGGGACATGCCTAATTCCTGGCTGATTTGCCTTTCTCGTCTTAGGGTTGGGGTTCGGCCTAGGGCTAGGATTTTTAAAATCAGGAAGCCCTGAGTTCCAGGCACACTGGAGCTGTGAAAGGCATCCAAAAGGGAGTGCAAAAGTGCCACAACATGGCTGCTTTCACGGCTTTTTCCTTGGCAAGAAGCCTAACACCAGGCTGATTTACCTTCCCAGGGTTACTGTTAGGCTTAGGCCTAGGGCTAGGATTTTTAAAACTAGGAAGCCCTTAGCTCCAGGCACACTGCAGCTGTTCAAGGCATCCCAAGGGGAGTACAAAAGTGCAACAACATGGCAGCTTTCACAGCTTTTTCCTTGGCACCATCCCTATACCTAGGCTGATTTATCTGCCTAGGCTTAGGGTTAGGCTTCAGCCTAGGGCTTGGATTTCTTTAACCAGGAAGCCCTGAGTTCCAGGCTTACTTCATCTGCCAAAGGCATCCCAAAGGGAGTGCAGAAGTGCCACAACATGGCTGCTTTCACGGCTTTTCCCTTAGCAAGAACCCTAATATCCGGCTGATTTACCTTCCTAGGGTTACTGTTAGGCTTAGGCCTAGGACTTTTAAAACCAGGAAGCCCTGGGCTCCAGGCACACTGCAGCTGCGAAAGGCATCCCAAGGGGAGCGCAAAAGTGACGCAACTTGGCTGCCACCACTGATATTTCCATGAGACCATCCCGAACCATAGGCTGATTTTCCTTCCTAGGGTTAAGGTTTGAGTTACGCCTAGGGTAAGGGCTCTATTAACCAGAAAGCCCTGAGTTCCAAGAACACAGCAGCTGCGAAGGACTAGCCAAGAAGAGCGCAAAAGTACCACAACATGCCTGCCTCCACAGCTTTTTCCTTGGGGACATGCCTAATTCCTGGCTGATTTGCCTTTCTCGTCTTAGGGTTGGGGTTCGGCCTAGGGCTAGGATTTTTAAAATCAGGAAGCCCTGAGTTCCAGGCACACTGGAGCTGTGAAAGGCATCCAAAAGGGAGTGCAAAAGTGCCACAACATGGCTGCTTTCACGGCTTTTTCCTTGGCAAGAAGCCTAACACCAGGCTGATTTACCTTCCCAGGGTTACTGTTAGGCTTAGGCCTAGGGCTAGGATTTTTGAAACTAGGAAGCCCTGGGCTCCAGGCACACTGCAGCTGTTCAAGGCATCCCAAGGGGAGTACAAAAGTGCAACAACATGGCAGCTTTCACAGCTTTTTCCTTGGCACCATCCCTATACCTAGGCTGATTTATCTGCCTAGGGTTAGGGTTAGGGTTCAGCCTAGGGCTTGGATTTCTTTAACCAGGAAGCCCTGAGTTCCAGGCTTACTTCATCTGCCAAAGGCATCCCAAAGGGAGTGCAGAAGTGCCACAACATGGCTGCTTTCACGGCTTTTCCCTTAGGAAGAACCCTAATACCCGGCTGATTTACCTTCCTAGGGTTACTGTTAGGCTTAGGCCTAGGACTTTTAAAACCAGGAAGCCCTGGGCTCCAGGCACACTGCAGCTGCGAAAGGCATCCCAAGGGGAGCGCAAAAGTGACGCAACTTGGCTGCCACCACTGATATTTCCATGAGACCATCCCGAATCATAGGCTGATTTTCCTTCCTAGGGTTAAGGTTTGAGTTACGCCTAGGGTAAGGGCTCTATTAACCAGAAAGCCCTGAGTTCCAAGAACACAGCAGCTGCGAAGGACTAGCCAAGAAGAGCGCAAAAGTACCACAACATGCCTGCCTCCACAGCTTTTTCCTTGGGGACATGCCTAATTCCTGGCTGATTTGCCTTTCTCGTCTTAGGGTTGGGGTTCGGCCTAGGGCTAGGATTTTTAAAATCAGGAAGCCCTGAGTTCCAGGCACACTGGAGCTGTGAAAGGCATCCAAAAGGGAGTGCAAAAGTGCCACAACATGGCTGCTTTCACGGCTTTTTCCTTGGCAAGAAGCCTAACACCAGGCTGATTTACCTTCCCAGGGTTACTGTTAGGCTTAGGCCTAGGGCTAGGATTTTTAAAACTAGGAAGCCCTTAGCTCCAGGCACACTGCAGCTGTTCAAGGCATCCCAAGGGGAGTACAAAAGTGCAACAACATGGCAGCTTTCACAGCTTTTTCCTTGGCACCATCCCTATACCTAGGCTGATTTATCTGCCTAGGGTTAGGGTTAGGGTTCAGCCTAGGGCTTGGATTTCTTTAACCAGGAAGCCCTGAGTTCCAGGCTTACTTCATCTGCCAAAGGCATCCCAAAGGGAGTGCAGAAGTGCCACAACATGGCTGCTTTCACGGCTTTTCCCTTAGGAAGATCCCTAATATCCGGCTGATTTACCTTCCTAGGGTTACTGTTAGGCTTAGGCCTAGGACTTTTAAAACCAGGAAGCCCTGGGCTCCAGGCACACTGCAGCTGCGAAAGGCATCCCAAGGGGAGCGCAAAAGTGACGCAACTTGGCTGCCACCACTGATATTTCCATGAGACTATCCCGAACCATAGGCTGATTTTCCTTCCTAGGGTTAAGGTTTGAGTTACGCCTAGGGTAAGGGCTCTATTAACCAGAAAGCCCTGAGTTCCAAGAACACAGCCAGCAGCTGCGAAGGACTAGCCAAGAAGAGCGCAAAAGTAGCACAACATGCCTGCCTCCACAGCTTTTTCCTTGGGGACATGCCTAATTCCTGGCTGATTTGCCTTTCTCGTCTTAGGGTTGGGGTTCGGCCTAGGGCTAGGATTTTTAAAATCAGGAAGCCCTGAGTTCCAGGCACACTGGAGCTGTGAAAGGCATCCAAAAGGGAGTGCAAAAGTGCCACAACATGGCTGCTTTCACGGCTTTTTCCTTGGCAAGAAGCCTAACACCAGGCTGATTTACCTTCCCAGGGTTACTGTTAGGCTTAGGCCTAGGGCTAGGATTTTTGAAACTAGGAAGCCCTGGGCTCCAGGCACACTGCAGCTGTTCAAGGCATCCCAAGGGGAGTACAAAAGTGCAACAACATGGCAGCTTTCACAGCTTTTTCCTTGGCACCATCCCTATACCTAGGCTGATTTATCTGCCTAGGGTTAGGGTTAGGGTTCAGCCTAGGGCTTGGATTTCTTTAACCAGGAAGCCCTGAGTTCCAGGCTTACTTCATCTGCCAAAGGCATCCCAAAGGGAGTGCAGAAGTGCCACAACATGGCTGCTTTCACGGCTTTTCCCTTAGGAAGAACCCTAATACCCGGCTGATTTACCTTCCTAGGGTTACTGTTAGGCTTAGGCCTAGGACTTTTAAAACCAGGAAGCCCTGGGCTCCAGGCACACTGCAGCTGCGAAAGGCATCCCAAGGGGAGCGCAAAAGTGACGCAACTTGGCTGCCACCACTGATATTTCCATGAGACCATCCCGAACCATAGGCTGATTTTCCTTCCTAGGGTTAAGGTTTGAGTTACGCCTAGGGTATGGGTTCTATTAACCAGAAAGCCCTGAGTTCCAAGAACACAGCAGCTGCGAAGGACTAGCCAAGAAGAGCGCAAAAGTAGCACAACATGCCTGCCTCCACAGCTTTTTCCTTGGGGACATGCCTAATTCCTGGCTGATTTGCCTTTCTCGTCTTAGGGTTGGGGTTCGGCCTAGGGCTAGGATTTTTAAAATCAGGAAGCCCTGAGTTCCAGGCACACTGCAGCTGTGAAAGGCATCCAAAAGGGAGTGCAAAAGTGCCACAACATGGCTGCTTTCACGGCTTTTTCCTTGGCAAGAAGCCTAACACCAGGCTGATTTACCTTCCCAGGGTTACTGTTAGGCTTAGGCCTAGGGCTAGGATTTTTGAAACTAGGAAGCCCTGGGCTCCAGGCACACTGCAGCTGTTCAAGGCATCCCAAGGGGAGTACAAAAGTGCAACAACATGGCAGCTTTCACAGCTTTTTCCTTGGCACCATCCCTATACCTAGGCTGATTTATCTGCCTAGGGTTAGGGTTAGGCTTCAGCCTAGGGCTTGGATTTCTTTAACCAGGAAGCCCTGAGTTCCAGGCTTACTTCATCTGCCAAAGGCATCCCAAAGGGAGTGCAGAAGTGCCACAACATGGCTGCTTTCACGGCTTTTCCCTTAGGAAGAACCCTAATACCCGGCTGATTTACCTTCCTAGGGTTACTGTTAGGCTTAGGCTAGGACTTTTAAAACCAGGAAGCCCTGGGCTCCAGGCACACTGCAGCTGCGAAAGGCATCCCAAGGGGAGCGCAAAAGTGACCTTGGCTGCCACCACTGATATTTCCATGAGACCATCCCGAACCATAGGCTGATTTTCCTTCCTAGGGTTAAGGTTTGAGTTACGCCTAGGGTAAGGGCTCTATTAACCAGAAAGCCCTGAGTTCCAAGAACACAGCAGCTGCGAAGGACTAGCCAAGAAGAGCGCAAAAGTAGCACAACATGCCTGCCTCCACAGCTTTTTCCTTGGGGACATGCCTAATTCCTGGCTGATTTGCCTTTCTCGTCTTAGGGTTGGGGTTCGGCCTAGGGCTAGGATTTTTAAAATCAGGAAGCCCTGAGTTCCAGGCACACTGCAGCTGTGAAAGGCATCCAAAAGGGAGTGCAAAAGTGCCACAACATGGCTGCTTTCACGGCTTTTTCCTTGGCAAGAAGCCTAACACCAGGCTGATTTACCTTCCCAGGGTTACTGTTAGGCTTAGGCCTAGGGCTAGGATTTTTGAAACTAGGAAGCCCTGGGCTCCAGGCACACTGCAGCTGTTCAAGGCATCCCAAGGGGAGTACAAAAGTGCAACAACATGGCAGCTTTCACAGCTTTTTCCTTGGCACCATCCCTATACCTAGGCTGATTTATCTGCCTAGGGTTAGGGTTAGGCTTCAGCCTAGGGCTTGGATTTCTTTAACCAGGAAGCCCTGAGTTCCAGGCTTACTTCATCTGCCAAAGGCATCCCAAAGGGAGTGCAGAAGTGCCACAACATGGCTGCTTTCACGGGCTTTTCCCTTAGCAAGAACCCTAATACCCGGCTGATTTACCTTCCTAGGGTTACTGTTAGGCTTAGGCCTAGGACTTTTAAAACCAGGAAGCCCTGGGCTCCAGGCACACTGCAGCTGCGAAAGGCATCCCAAGGGGAGCGCAAAAGTGACGCAACTTGGCTGCCACCACTGATATTTCCATGAGACCATCCCGAACCATAGGCTGATTTTCCTTCCTAGGGTTAAGGTTTGAGTTACGCCTAGGGTAAGGGCTCTATTAACCAGAAAGCCCTGAGTTCCAAGAACACAGCAGCTGCGAAGGACTAGCCAAGAAGAGCGCAAAAGTAGCACAACATGCCTGCCTCCACAGCTTTTTCCTTGGGGACATGCCTAATTCCTGGCTGATTTGCCTTTCTCGTCTTAGGGTTGGGGTTCGGCCTAGGGCTAGGATTTTTAAAATCAGGAAGCCCTGAGTTCCAGGCACACTGCAGCTGTGAAAGGCATCCAAAAGGGAGTGCAAAAGTGCCACAACATGGCTGCTTTCACGGCTTTTTCCTTGGCAAGAAGCCTAACACCAGGCTGATTTACCTTCCCAGGGTTACTGTTAGGCTTAGGCCTAGGGCTAGGATTTTTGAAACTAGGAAGCCCTGGGCTCCAGGCACACTGCAGCTGTTCAAGGCATCCCAAGGGGAGTACAAAAGTGCAACAACATGGCAGCTTTCACAGCTTTTTCCTTGGCACCATCCCTATACCTAGGCTGATTTATCTGCCTAGGGTTAGGGTTAGGCTTCAGCCTAGGGCTTGGATTTCTTTAACCAGGAAGCCCTGAGTTCCAGGCTTACTTCATCTGCCAAAGGCATCCCAAAGGGAGTGCAGAAGTGCCACAACATGGCTGCTTTCACGGCTTTTCCCTTAGCAAGAACCCTAATACCCGGCTGATTTACCTTCCTAGGGTTACTGTTAGGCTTAGGCCTAGGACTTTTAAAACCAGGAAGCCCTGGGCTCCAGGCACACTGCAGCTGCGAAAGGCATCCCAAGGGGAGCGCAAAAGTGACGCAACTTGGCTGCCACCACTGATATTTCCATGAGACCATCCCGAACCATAGGCTGATTTTCCTTCCTAGGGTTAAGGTTTGAGTTACGCCTAGGGTAAGGGTTCTATTAACCAGAAAGCCCTGAGTTCCAAGAACACAGCAGCTGCGAAGGACTAGCCAAGAAGAGCGCAAAAGTAGCACAACATGCCTGCCTCCACAGCTTTTTCCTTGGGGACATGCCTAATTCCTGGCTGATTTGCCTTTCTCGTCTTAGGGTTGGGGTTCGGCCTAGGGCTAGGATTTTTAAAATCAGGAAGCCCTGAGTTCCAGGCACACTGGAGCTGTGAAAGGCATCCAAAAGGGAGTGCAAAAGTGCCACAACATGGCTGCTTTCACGGCTTTTTCCTTGGCAAGAAGCCTAACACCAGGCTGATTTACCTTCCCAGGGTTACTGTTAGGCTTAGGCCTAGGGCTAGGATTTTTGAAACTAGGAAGCCCTTAGCTCCAGGCACACTGCAGCTGTTCAAGGCATCCCAAGGGGAGTACAAAAGTGCAACAACATGGCAGCTTTCACAGCTTTTTCCTTGGCACCATCCCTATACCTAGGCTGATTTATCTGCCTAGGGTTAGGGTTAGGCTTCAGCCTAGGGCTTGGATTTCTTTAACCAGGAAGCCCTGAGTTCCAGGCTTACTTCATCTGCCAAAGGCATCCCAAAGGGAGTGCAGAAGTGCCACAACATGGCTGCTTTCACGGCTTTTCCCTTAGGAAGAACCCTAATACCCGGCTGATTTACCTTCCTAGGGTTACTGTTAGGCTTAGGCCTAGGACTTTTAAAACCAGGAAGCCCTGGGCTCCAGGCACACTGCAGCTGCGAAAGGCATCCCAAGGGGAGCGCAAAAGTGACGCAACTTGGCTGCCACCACTGATATTTCCATGAGACCATCCCGAACCATAGGCTGATTTTCCTTCCTAGGGTTAAGGTTTGAGTTACGCCTAGGGTAAGGGTTCTATTAACCAGAAAGCCCTGAGTTCCAAGAACACAGCAGCTGCGAAGGACTAGCCAAGAAGAGCGCAAAAGTAGCACAACATGCCTGCCTCCACAGCTTTTTCCTTGGGGACATGCCTAATTCCTGGCTGATTTGCCTTTCTCGTCTTAGGGTTGGGGTTCGGCCTAGGGCTAGGATTTTTAAAATCAGGAAGCCCTGAGTTCCAGGCACACTGGAGCTGTGAAAGGCATCCAAAAGGGAGTGCAAAAGTGCCACAACATGGCTGCTTTCACGGCTTTTTCCTTGGCAAGAAGCCTAACACCAGGCTGATTTACCTTCCCAGGGTTACTGTTAGGCTTAGGCCTAGGGCTAGGATTTTTGAAACTAGGAAGCCCTGGGCTCCAGGCACACTGCAGCTGTTCAAGGCATCCCAAGGGGAGTACAAAAGTGCAACAACATGGCAGCTTTCACAGCTTTTTCCTTGGCACCATCCCTATACCTAGGCTGATTTATCTGCCTAGGGTTAGGGTTAGGCTTCAGCCTAGGGCTTGGATTTCTTTAACCAGGAAGCCCTGAGTTCCAGGCTTACTTCATCTGCCAAAGGCATCCCAAAGGGAGTGCAGAAGTGCCACAACATGGCTGCTTTCACGGCTTTTCCCTTAGGAAGAACCCTAATACCCGGCTGATTTACCTTCCTAGGGTTACTGTTAGGCTTAGGCCTAGGACTTTTAAAACCAGGAAGCCCTGGGCTCCAGGCACACTGCAGCTGCGAAAGGCATCCCAAGGGGAGCGCAAAAGTGACGCAACTTGGCTGCCACCACTGATATTTCCATGAGACCATCCCGAACCATAGGCTGATTTTCCTTCCTAGGGTTAAGGTTTGAGTTACGCCTAGGGTAAGGGCTCTATTAACCAGAAAGCCCTGAGTTCCAAGAACACAGCAGCTGCGAAGGACTAGCCAAGAAGAGCGCAAAAGTAGCACAACATGCCTGCCTCCACAGCTTTTTCCTTGGGGACATGCCTAATTCCTGGCTGATTTGCCTTTCTCGTCTTAGGGTTGGGGTTCGGCCTAGGGCTAGGATTTTTAAAATCAGGAAGCCCTGAGTTCCAGGCACACTGGAGCTGTGAAAGGCATCCAAAAGGGAGTGCAAAAGTGCCACAACATGGCTGCTTTCACGGCTTTTTCCTTGGCAAGAAGCCTAACACCAGGCTGATTTACCTTCCCAGGGTTACTGTTAGGCTTAGGCCTAGGGCTAGGATTTTTGAAACTAGGAAGCCCTGGGCTCCAGGCACACTGCAGCTGTTCAAGGCATCCCAAGGGGAGTACAAAAGTGCAACAACATGGCAGCTTTCACAGCTTTTTCCTTGGCACCATCCCTATACCTAGGCTGATTTATCTGCCTAGGGTTAGGGTTAGGCTTCAGCCTAGGGCTTGGATTTCTTTAACCAGGAAGCCCTGAGTTCCAGGCTTACTTCATCTGCCAAAGGCATCCCAAAGGGAGTGCAGAAGTGCCACAACATGGCTGCTTTCACGGCTTTTCCCTTAGCAAGAACCCTAATACCCGGCTGATTTACCTTCCTAGGGTTACTGTTAGGCTTAGGCCTAGGACTTTTAAAACCAGGAAGCCCTGGGCTCCAGGCACACTGCAGCTGCGAAAGGCATCCCAAGGGGAGCGCAAAAGTGACGCAACTTGGCTGCCACCACTGATATTTCCATGAGACCATCCCGAACCATAGGCTGATTTTCCTTCCTAGGGTTAAGGTTTGAGTTACGCCTAGGGTAAGGGTTCTATTAACCAGAAAGCCCTGAGTTCCAAGAACACAGCAGCTGCGAAGGACTAGCCAAGAAGAGCGCAAAAGTACCACAACATGCCTGCCTCCACAGCTTTTTCCTTGGGGACATGCCTAATTCCTGGCTGATTTGCCTTTCTCGTCTTAGGGTTGGGGTTCGGCCTAGGGCTAGGATTTTTAAAATCAGGAAGCCCTGAGTTCCAGGCACACTGGAGCTGTGAAAGGCATCCAAAAGGGAGTGCAAAAGTGCCACAACATGGCTGCTTTCACGGCTTTTTCCTTGGCAAGAAGCCTAACACCAGGCTGATTTACCTTCCCAGGGTTACTGTTAGGCTTAGGCCTAGGGCTAGGATTTTTAAAACTAGGAAGCCCTTAGCTCCAGGCACACTGCAGCTGTTCAAGGCATCCCAAGGGGAGTACAAAAGTGCAACAACATGGCAGCTTTCACAGCTTTTTCCTTGGCACCATCCCTATACCTAGGCTGATTTATCTGCCTAGGGTTAGGGTTAGGCTTCAGCCTAGGGCTTGGATTTCTTTAACCAGGAAGCCCTGAGTTCCAGGCTTACTTCATCTGCCAAAGGCATCCCAAAGGGAGTGCAGAAGTGCCACAACATGGCTGCTTTCACGGCTTTTCCCTTAGCAAGAACCCTAATACCCGGCTGATTTACCTTCCTAGGGTTACTGTTAGGCTTAGGCCTAGGACTTTTAAAACCAGGAAGCCCTGGGCTCCAGGCACACTGCAGCTGCGAAAGGCATCCCAAGGGGAGCGCAAAAGTGACGCAACTTGGCTGCCACCACTGATATTTCCATGAGACCATCCCGAACCATAGGCTGATTTTCCTTCCTAGGGTTAAGGTTTGAGTTACGCCTAGGGTAAGGGTTCTATTAACCAGAAAGCCCTGAGTTCCAAGAACACAGCAGCTGCGAAGGACTAGCCAAGAAGAGCGCAAAAGTAGCACAACATGCCTGCCTCCACAGCTTTTTCCTTGGGGACATGCCTAATTCCTGGCTGATTTGCCTTTCTCGTCTTAGGGTTGGGGTTCGGCCTAGGGCTAGGATTTTTAAAATCAGGAAGCCCTGAGTTCCAGGCACACTGGAGCTGTGAAAGGCATCCAAAAGGGAGTGCAAAAGTGCCACAACATGGCTGCTTTCACGGCTTTTTCCTTGGCAAGAAGCCTAACACCAGGCTGATTTACCTTCCCAGGGTTACTGTTAGGCTTAGGCCTAGGGCTAGGATTTTTGAAACTAGGAAGCCCTGGGCTCCAGGCACACTGCAGCTGTTCAAGGCATCCCAAGGGGAGTACAAAAGTGCAACAACATGGCAGCTTTCACAGCTTTTTCCTTGGCACCATCCCTATACCTAGGCTGATTTATCTGCCTAGGGTTAGGGTTAGGCTTCAGCCTAGGGCTTGGATTTCTTTAACCAGGAAGCCCTGAGTTCCAGGCTTACTTCATCTGCCAAAGGCATCCCAAAGGGAGTGCAGAAGTGCCACAACATGGCTGCTTTCACGGCTTTTCCCTTAGCAAGAACCCTAATACCCGGCTGATTTACCTTCCTAGGGTTACTGTTAGGCTTAGGCCTAGGACTTTTAAAACCAGGAAGCCCTGGGCTCCAGGCACACTGCAGCTGCGAAAGGCATCCCAAGGGGAGCGCAAAAGTGACGCAACTTGGCTGCCACCACTGATATTTCCATGAGACCATCCCGAACCATAGGCTGATTTTCCTTCCTAGGGTTAAGGTTTGAGTTACGCCTAGGGTAAGGGCTCTATTAACCAGAAAGCCCTGAGTTCCAAGAACACAGCAGCTGCGAAGGACTAGCCAAGAAGAGCGCAAAAGTAGCACAACATGCCTGCCTCCACAGCTTTTTCCTTGGGGACATGCCTAATTCCTGGCTGATTTGCCTTTCTCGTCTTAGGGTTGGGGTTCGGCCTAGGGCTAGGATTTTTAAAATCAGGAAGCCCTGAGTTCCAGGCACACTGGAGCTGTGAAAGGCATCCAAAAGGGAGTGCAAAAGTGCCACAACATGGCTGCTTTCACGGCTTTTTCCTTGGCAAGAAGCCTAACACCAGGCTGATTTACCTTCCCAGGGTTACTGTTAGGCTTAGGCCTAGGGCTAGGATTTTTGAAACTAGGAAGCCCTGGGCTCCAGGCACACTGCAGCTGTTCAAGGCATCCCAAGGGGAGTACAAAAGTGCAACAACATGGCAGCTTTCACAGCTTTTTCCTTGGCACCATCCCTATACCTAGGCTGATTTATCTGCCTAGGGTTAGGGTTAGGGTTCAGCCTAGGGCTTGGATTTCTTTAACCAGGAAGCCCTGAGTTCCAGGCTTACTTCATCTGCCAAAGGCATCCCAAAGGGAGTGCAGAAGTGCCACAACATGGCTGCTTTCACGGCTTTTCCCTTAGGAAGAACCCTAATACCCGGCTGATTTACCTTCCTAGGGTTACTGTTAGGCTTAGGCCTAGGACTTTTAAAACCAGGAAGCCCTGGGCTCCAGGCACACTGCAGCTGCGAAAGGCATCCCAAGGGGAGCGCAAAAGTGACGCAACTTGGCTGCCACCACTGATATTTCCATGAGACCATCCCGAACCATAGGCTGATTTTCCTTCCTAGGGTTAAGGTTTGAGTTACGCCTAGGGTAAGGGCTCTATTAACCAGAAAGCCCTGAGTTCCAAGAACACAGCAGCTGCGAAGGACTAGCCAAGAAGAGCGCAAAAGTAGCACAACATGCCTGCCTCCACAGCTTTTTCCTTGGGGACATGCCTAATTCCTGGCTGATTTGCCTTTCTCGTCTTAGGGTTGGGGTTCGGCCTAGGGCTAGGATTTTTAAAATCAGGAAGCCCTGAGTTCCAGGCACACTGCAGCTGTGAAAGGCATCCAAAAGGGAGTGCAAAAGTGCCACAACATGGCTGCTTTCACGGCTTTTTCCTTGGCAAGAAGCCTAACACCAGGCTGATTTACCTTCCCAGGGTTACTGTTAGGCTTAGGCCTAGGGCTAGGATTTTTGAAACTAGGAAGCCCTGGGCTCCAGGCACACTGCAGCTGTTCAAGGCATCCCAAGGGGAGTACAAAAGTGCAACAACATGGCAGCTTTCACAGCTTTTTCCTTGGCACCATCCCTATACCTAGGCTGATTTATCTGCCTAGGGTTAGGGTTAGGCTTCAGCCTAGGGCTTGGATTTCTTTAACCAGGAAGCCCTGAGTTCCAGGCTTACTTCATCTGCCAAAGGCATCCCAAAGGGAGTGCAGAAGTGCCACAACATGGCTGCTTTCACGGCTTTTCCCTTAGGAAGAACCCTAATACCCGGCTGATTTACCTTCCTAGGGTTACTGTTAGGCTTAGGCCTAGGACTTTTAAAACCAGGAAGCCCTGGGCTCCAGGCACACTGCAGCTGCGAAAGGCATCCCAAGGGGAGCGCAAAAGTGACGCAACTTGGCTGCCACCACTGATATTTCCATGAGACCATCCCGAACCATAGGCTGATTTTCCTTCCTAGGGTTAAGGTTTGAGTTACGCCTAGGGTAAGGGCTCTATTAACCAGAAAGCCCTGAGTTCCAAGAACACAGCAGCTGCGAAGGACTAGCCAAGAAGAGCGCAAAAGTAGCACAACATGCCTGCCTCCACAGCTTTTTCCTTGGGGACATGCCTAATTCCTGGCTGATTTGCCTTTCTCGTCTTAGGGTTGGGGTTCGGCCTAGGGCTAGGATTTTTAAAATCAGGAAGCCCTGAGTTCCAGGCACACTGGAGCTGTGAAAGGCATCCAAAAGGGAGTGCAAAAGTGCCACAACATGGCTGCTTTCACGGCTTTTTCCTTGGCAAGAAGCCTAACACCAGGCTGATTTACCTTCCCAGGGTTACTGTTAGGCTTAGGCCTAGGGCTAGGATTTTTGAAAATAGGAAGCCCTGGGCTCCAGGCACACTGCAGCTGTTCAAGGCATCCCAAGGGGAGTACAAAAGTGCAACAACATGGCAGCTTTCACAGCTTTTTCCTTGGCACCATCCCTATACCTAGGCTGATTTATCTGCCTAGGGTTAGGGTTAGGGTTCAGCCTAGGGCTTGGATTTCTTTAACCAGGAAGCCCTGAGTTCCAGGCTTACTTCATCTGCCAAAGGCATCCCAAAGGGAGTGCAGAAGTGCCACAACATGGCTGCTTTCACGGCTTTTCCCTTAGGAAGAACCCTAATACCCGGCTGATTTACCTTCCTAGGGTTACTGTTAGGCTTAGGCCTAGGACTTTTAAAACCAGGAAGCCCTGGGCTCCAGGCACACTGCAGCTGCGAAAGGCATCCCAAGGGGAGCGCAAAAGTGACGCAACTTGGCTGCCACCACTGATATTTCCATGAGACCATCCCGAATCATAGGCTGATTTTCCTTCCTAGGGTTAAGGTTTGAGTTACGCCTAGGGTAAGGGCTCTATTAACCAGAAAGCCCTGAGTTCCAAGAACACAGCAGCTGCGAAGGACTAGCCAAGAAGAGCGCAAAAGTACCACAACATGCCTGCCTCCACAGCTTTTTCCTTGGGGACATGCCTAATTCCTGGCTGATTTGCCTTTCTCGTCTTAGGGTTGGGGTTCGGCCTAGGGCTAGGATTTTTAAAATCAGGAAGCCCTGAGTTCCAGGCACACTGGAGCTGTGAAAGGCATCCAAAAGGGAGTGCAAAAGTGCCACAACATGGCTGCTTTCACGGCTTTTTCCTTGGCAAGAAGCCTAACACCAGGCTGATTTACCTTCCCAGGGTTACTGTTAGGCTTAGGCCTAGGGCTAGGATTTTTAAAACTAGGAAGCCCTTAGCTCCAGGCACACTGCAGCTGTTCAAGGCATCCCAAGGGGAGTACAAAAGTGCAACAACATGGCAGCTTTCACAGCTTTTTCCTTGGCACCATCCCTATACCTAGGCTGATTTATCTGCCTAGGGTTAGGGTTAGGGTTCAGCCTAGGGCTTGGATTTCTTTAACCAGGAAGCCCTGAGTTCCAGGCTTACTTCATCTGCCAAAGGCATCCCAAAGGGAGTGCAGAAGTGCCACAACATGGCTGCTTTCACGGCTTTTCCCTTAGGAAGATCCCTAATATCCGGCTGATTTACCTTCCTAGGGTTACTGTTAGGCTTAGGCCTAGGACTTTTAAAACCAGGAAGCCCTGGGCTCCAGGCACACTGCAGCTGCGAAAGGCATCCCAAGGGGAGCGCAAAAGTGACGCAACTTGGCTGCCACCACTGATATTTCCATGAGACTATCCCGAACCATAGGCTGATTTTCCTTCCTAGGGTTAAGGTTTGAGTTACGCCTAGGGTAAGGGCTCTATTAACCAGAAAGCCCTGAGTTCCAAGAACACAGCAGCTGCGAAGGACTAGCCAAGAAGAGCGCAAAAGTAGCACAACATGCCTGCCTCCACAGCTTTTTCCTTGGGGACATGCCTAATTCCTGGCTGATTTGCCTTTCTCGTCTTAGGGTTGGGGTTCGGCCTAGGGCTAGGATTTTTAAAATCAGGAAGCCCTGAGTTCCAGGCACACTGGAGCTGTGAAAGGCATCCAAAAGGGAGTGCAAAAGTGCCACAACATGGCTGCTTTCACGGCTTTTTCCTTGGCAAGAAGCCTAACACCAGGCTGATTTACCTTCCCAGGGTTACTGTTAGGCTTAGGCCTAGGGCTAGGATTTTTGAAACTAGGAAGCCCTGGGCTCCAGGCACACTGCAGCTGTTCAAGGCATCCCAAGGGGAGTACAAAAGTGCAACAACATGGCAGCTTTCACAGCTTTTTCCTTGGCACCATCCCTATACCTAGGCTGATTTATCTGCCTAGGGTTAGGGTTAGGGTTCAGCCTAGGGCTTGGATTTCTTTAACCAGGAAGCCCTGAGTTCCAGGCTTACTTCATCTGCCAAAGGCATCCCAAAGGGAGTGCAGAAGTGCCACAACATGGCTGCTTTCACGGCTTTTCCCTTAGGAAGAACCCTAATACCCGGCTGATTTACCTTCCTAGGGTTACTGTTAGGCTTAGGCCTAGGACTTTTAAAACCAGGAAGCCCTGGGCTCCAGGCACACTGCAGCTGCGAAAGGCATCCCAAGGGGAGCGCAAAAGTGACGCAACTTGGCTGCCACCACTGATATTTCCATGAGACCATCCCGAACCATAGGCTGATTTTCCTTCCTAGGGTTAAGGTTTGAGTTACGCCTAGGGTATGGGTTCTATTAACCAGAAAGCCCTGAGTTCCAAGAACACAGCAGCTGCGAAGGACTAGCCAAGAAGAGCGCAAAAGTAGCACAACATGCCTGCCTCCACAGCTTTTTCCTTGGGGACATGCCTAATTCCTGGCTGATTTGCCTTTCTCGTCTTAGGGTTGGGGTTCGGCCTAGGGCTAGGATTTTTAAAATCAGGAAGCCCTGAGTTCCAGGCACACTGCAGCTGTGAAAGGCATCCAAAAGGGAGTGCAAAAGTGCCACAACATGGCTGCTTTCACGGCTTTTTCCTTGGCAAGAAGCCTAACACCAGGCTGATTTACCTTCCCAGGGTTACTGTTAGGCTTAGGCCTAGGGCTAGGATTTTTGAAACTAGGAAGCCCTGGGCTCCAGGCACACTGCAGCTGTTCAAGGCATCCCAAGGGGAGTACAAAAGTGCAACAACATGGCAGCTTTCACAGCTTTTTCCTTGGCACCATCCCTATACCTAGGCTGATTTATCTGCCTAGGGTTAGGGTTAGGCTTCAGCCTAGGGCTTGGATTTCTTTAACCAGGAAGCCCTGAGTTCCAGGCTTACTTCATCTGCCAAAGGCATCCCAAAGGGAGTGCAGAAGTGCCACAACATGGCTGCTTTCACGGCTTTTCCCTTAGGAAGAACCCTAATACCCGGCTGATTTACCTTCCTAGGGTTACTGTTAGGCTTAGGCCTAGGACTTTTAAAACCAGGAAGCCCTGGGCTCCAGGCACACTGCAGCTGCGAAAGGCATCCCAAGGGGAGCGCAAAAGTGACGCAACTTGGCTGCCACCACTGATATTTCCATGAGACCATCCCGAACCATAGGCTGATTTTCCTTCCTAGGGTTAAGGTTTGAGTTACGCCTAGGGTAAGGGCTCTATTAACCAGAAAGCCCTGAGTTCCAAGAACACAGCAGCTGCGAAGGACTAGCCAAGAAGAGCGCAAAAGTAGCACAACATGCCTGCCTCCACAGCTTTTTCCTTGGGGACATGCCTAATTCCTGGCTGATTTGCCTTTCTCGTCTTAGGGTTGGGGTTCGGCCTAGGGCTAGGATTTTTAAAATCAGGAAGCCCTGAGTTCCAGGCACACTGCAGCTGTGAAAGGCATCCAAAAGGGAGTGCAAAAGTGCCACAACATGGCTGCTTTCACGGCTTTTTCCTTGGCAAGAAGCCTAACACCAGGCTGATTTACCTTCCCAGGGTTACTGTTAGGCTTAGGCCTAGGGCTAGGATTTTTGAAACTAGGAAGCCCTGGGCTCCAGGCACACTGCAGCTGTTCAAGGCATCCCAAGGGGAGTACAAAAGTGCAACAACATGGCAGCTTTCACAGCTTTTTCCTTGGCACCATCCCTATACCTAGGCTGATTTATCTGCCTAGGGTTAGGGTTAGGCTTCAGCCTAGGGCTTGGATTTCTTTAACCAGGAAGCCCTGAGTTCCAGGCTTACTTCATCTGCCAAAGGCATCCCAAAGGGAGTGCAGAAGTGCCACAACATGGCTGCTTTCACGGCTTTTCCCTTAGGAAGAACCCTAATACCCGGCTGATTTACCTTCCTAGGGTTACTGTTAGGCTTAGGCCTAGGACTTTTAAAACCAGGAAGCCCTGGGCTCCAGGCACACTGCAGCTGCGAAAGGCATCCCAAGGGGAGCGCAAAAGTGACGCAACTTGGCTGCCACCACTGATATTTCCATGAGACCATCCCGAACCATAGGCTGATTTTCCTTCCTAGGGTTAAGGTTTGAGTTACGCCTAGGGTAAGGGCTCTATTAACCAGAAAGCCCTGAGTTCCAAGAACACAGCAGCTGCGAAGGACTAGCCAAGAAGAGCGCAAAAGTAGCACAACATGCCTGCCTCCACAGCTTTTTCCTTGGGGACATGCCTAATTCCTGGCTGATTTGCCTTTCTCGTCTTAGGGTTGGGGTTCGGCCTAGGGCTAGGATTTTTAAAATCAGGAAGCCCTGAGTTCCAGGCACACTGCAGCTGTGAAAGGCATCCAAAAGGGAGTGCAAAAGTGCCACAACATGGCTGCTTTCACGGCTTTTTCCTTGGCAAGAAGCCTAACACCAGGCTGATTTACCTTCCCAGGGTTACTGTTAGGCTTAGGCCTAGGGCTAGGATTTTTGAAACTAGGAAGCCCTGGGCTCCAGGCACACTGCAGCTGTTCAAGGCATCCCAAGGGGAGTACAAAAGTGCAACAACATGGCAGCTTTCACAGCTTTTTCCTTGGCACCATCCCTATACCTAGGCTGATTTATCTGCCTAGGGTTAGGGTTAGGCTTCAGCCTAGGGCTTGGATTTCTTTAACCAGGAAGCCCTGAGTTCCAGGCTTACTTCATCTGCCAAAGGCATCCCAAAGGGAGTGCAGAAGTGCCACAACATGGCTGCTTTCACGGCTTTTCCCTTAGCAAGAACCCTAATACCCGGCTGATTTACCTTCCTAGGGTTACTGTTAGGCTTAGGCCTAGGACTTTTAAAACCAGGAAGCCCTGGGCTCCAGGCACACTGCAGCTGCGAAAGGCATCCCAAGGGGAGCGCAAAAGTGACGCAACTTGGCTGCCACCACTGATATTTCCATGAGACCATCCCGAACCATAGGCTGATTTTCCTTCCTAGACTTAAGGTTTGAGTTACGCCTAGGGTAAGGGTTCTATTAACCAGAAAGCCCTGAGTTCCAAGAACACAGCAGCTGCGAAGGACTAGCCAAGAAGAGCGCAAAAGTAGCACAACATGCCTGCCTCCACAGCTTTTTCCTTGGGGACATGCCTAATTCCTGGCTGATTTGCCTTTCTCGTCTTAGGGTTGGGGTTCGGCCTAGGGCTAGGATTTTTAAAATCAGGAAGCCCTGAGTTCCAGGCACACTGGAGCTGTGAAAGGCATCCAAAAGGGAGTGCAAAAGTGCCACAACATGGCTGCTTTCACGGCTTTTTCCTTGGCAAGAAGCCTAACACCAGGCTGATTTACCTTCCCAGGGTTACTGTTAGGCTTAGGCCTAGGGCTAGGATTTTTGAAACTAGGAAGCCCTGGGCTCCAGGCACACTGCAGCTGTTCAAGGCATCCCAAGGGGAGTACAAAAGTGCAACAACATGGCAGCTTTCACAGCTTTTTCCTTGGCACCATCCCTATACCTAGGCTGATTTATCTGCCTAGGGTTAGGGTTAGGCTTCAGCCTAGGGCTTGGATTTCTTTAACCAGGAAGCCCTGAGTTCCAGGCTTACTTCATCTGCCAAAGGCATCCCAAAGGGAGTGCAGAAGTGCCACAACATGGCTGCTTTCACGGCTTTTCCCTTAGCAAGAACCCTAATACCCGGCTGATTTACCTTCCTAGGGTTACTGTTAGGCTTAGGCCTAGGACTTTTAAAACCAGGAAGCCCTGGGCTCCAGGCACACTGCAGCTGCGAAAGGCATCCCAAGGGGAGCGCAAAAGTGACGCAACTTGGCTGCCACCACTGATATTTCCATGAGACCATCCCGAACCATAGGCTGATTTTCCTTCCTAGGGTTAAGGTTTGAGTTACGCCTAGGGTAAGGGCTCTATTAACCAGAAAGCCCTGAGTTCCAAGAACACAGCAGCTGCGAAGGACTAGCCAAGAAGAGCGCAAAAGTAGCACAACATGCCTGCCTCCACAGCTTTTTCCTTGGGGACATGCCTAATTCCTGGCTGATTTGCCTTTCTCGTCTTAGGGTTGGGGTTCGGCCTAGGGCTAGGATTTTTAAAATCAGGAAGCCCTGAGTTCCAGGCACACTGGAGCTGTGAAAGGCATCCAAAAGGGAGTGCAAAAGTGCCACAACATGGCTGCTTTCACGGCTTTTTCCTTGGCAAGAAGCCTAACACCAGGCTGATTTACCTTCCCAGGGTTACTGTTAGGCTTAGGCCTAGGGCTAGGATTTTTGAAACTAGGAAGCCCTGGGCTCCAGGCACACTGCAGCTGTTCAAGGCATCCCAAGGGGAGTACAAAAGTGCAACAACATGGCAGCTTTCACAGCTTTTTCCTTGGCACCATCCCTATACCTAGGCTGATTTATCTGCCTAGGGTTAGGGTTAGGGTTCAGCCTAGGGCTTGGATTTCTTTAACCAGGAAGCCCTGAGTTCCAGGCTTACTTCATCTGCCAAAGGCATCCCAAAGGGAGTGCAGAAGTGCCACAACATGGCTGCTTTCACGGCTTTTCCCTTAGGAAGAACCCTAATACCCGGCTGATTTACCTTCCTAGGGTTACTGTTAGGCTTAGGCCTAGGACTTTTAAAACCAGGAAGCCCTGGGCTCCAGGCACACTGCAGCTGCGAAAGGCATCCCAAGGGGAGCGCAAAAGTGACGCAACTTGGCTGCCACCACTGATATTTCCATGAGACCATCCCGAACCATAGGCTGATTTTCCTTCCTAGGGTTAAGGTTTGAGTTACGCCTAGGGTAAGGGCTCTATTAACCAGAAAGCCCTGAGTTCCAAGAACACAGCAGCTGCGAAGGACTAGCCAAGAAGAGCGCAAAAGTAGCACAACATGCCTGCCTCCACAGCTTTTTCCTTGGGGACATGCCTAATTCCTGGCTGATTTGCCTTTCTCGTCTTAGGGTTGGGGTTCGGCCTAGGGCTAGGATTTTTAAAATCAGGAAGCCCTGAGTTCCAGGCACACTGCAGCTGTGAAAGGCATCCAAAAGGGAGTGCAAAAGTGCCACAACATGGCTGCTTTCACGGCTTTTTCCTTGGCAAGAAGCCTAACACCAGGCTGATTTACCTTCCCAGGGTTACTGTTAGGCTTAGGCCTAGGGCTAGGATTTTTGAAACTAGGAAGCCCTGGGCTCCAGGCACACTGCAGCTGTTCAAGGCATCCCAAGGGGAGTACAAAAGTGCAACAACATGGCAGCTTTCACAGCTTTTTCCTTGGCACCATCCCTATACCTAGGCTGATTTATCTGCCTAGGGTTAGGGTTAGGCTTCAGCCTAGGGCTTGGATTTCTTTAACCAGGAAGCCCTGAGTTCCAGGCTTACTTCATCTGCCAAAGGCATCCCAAAGGGAGTGCAGAAGTGCCACAACATGGCTGCTTTCACGGCTTTTCCCTTAGGAAGAACCCTAATACCCGGCTGATTTACCTTCCTAGGGTTACTGTTAGGCTTAGGCCTAGGACTTTTAAAACCAGGAAGCCCTGGGCTCCAGGCACACTGCAGCTGCGAAAGGCATCCCAAGGGGAGCGCAAAAGTGACGCAACTTGGCTGCCACCACTGATATTTCCATGAGACCATCCCGAACCATAGGCTGATTTTCCTTCCTAGGGTTAAGGTTTGAGTTACGCCTAGGGTAAGGGCTCTATTAACCAGAAAGCCCTGAGTTCCAAGAACACAGCAGCTGCGAAGGACTAGCCAAGAAGAGCGCAAAAGTAGCACAACATGCCTGCCTCCACAGCTTTTTCCTTGGGGACATGCCTAATTCCTGGCTGATTTGCCTTTCTCGTCTTAGGGTTGGGGTTCGGCCTAGGGCTAGGATTTTTAAAATCAGGAAGCCCTGAGTTCCAGGCACACTGGAGCTGTGAAAGGCATCCAAAAGGGAGTGCAAAAGTGCCACAACATGGCTGCTTTCACGGCTTTTTCCTTGGCAAGAAGCCTAACACCAGGCTGATTTACCTTCCCAGGGTTACTGTTAGGCTTAGGCCTAGGGCTAGGATTTTTGAAAATAGGAAGCCCTGGGCTCCAGGCACACTGCAGCTGTTCAAGGCATCCCAAGGGGAGTACAAAAGTGCAACAACATGGCAGCTTTCACAGCTTTTTCCTTGGCACCATCCCTATACCTAGGCTGATTTATCTGCCTAGGGTTAGGGTTAGGGTTCAGCCTAGGGCTTGGATTTCTTTAACCAGGAAGCCCTGAGTTCCAGGCTTACTTCATCTGCCAAAGGCATCCCAAAGGGAGTGCAGAAGTGCCACAACATGGCTGCTTTCACGGCTTTTCCCTTAGGAAGAACCCTAATACCCGGCTGATTTACCTTCCTAGGGTTACTGTTAGGCTTAGGCCTAGGACTTTTAAAACCAGGAAGCCCTGGGCTCCAGGCACACTGCAGCTGCGAAAGGCATCCCAAGGGGAGCGCAAAAGTGACGCAACTTGGCTGCCACCACTGATATTTCCATGAGACCATCCCGAATCATAGGCTGATTTTCCTTCCTAGGGTTAAGGTTTGAGTTACGCCTAGGGTAAGGGCTCTATTAACCAGAAAGCCCTGAGTTCCAAGAACACAGCAGCTGCGAAGGACTAGCCAAGAAGAGCGCAAAAGTACCACAACATGCCTGCCTCCACAGCTTTTTCCTTGGGGACATGCCTAATTCCTGGCTGATTTGCCTTTCTCGTCTTAGGGTTGGGGTTCGGCCTAGGGCTAGGATTTTTAAAATCAGGAAGCCCTGAGTTCCAGGCACACTGGAGCTGTGAAAGGCATCCAAAAGGGAGTGCAAAAGTGCCACAACATGGCTGCTTTCACGGCTTTTTCCTTGGCAAGAAGCCTAACACCAGGCTGATTTACCTTCCCAGGGTTACTGTTAGGCTTAGGCCTAGGGCTAGGATTTTTAAAACTAGGAAGCCCTTAGCTCCAGGCACACTGCAGCTGTTCAAGGCATCCCAAGGGGAGTACAAAAGTGCAACAACATGGCAGCTTTCACAGCTTTTTCCTTGGCACCA
The DNA here is from genome assembly GCF_027887145.1 of Ammospiza caudacuta. Classification (NCBI taxonomy): domain Eukaryota; kingdom Metazoa; phylum Chordata; class Aves; order Passeriformes; family Passerellidae; genus Ammospiza; species Ammospiza caudacuta. The sequence continues at coordinate 119,020 of NW_026683012.1, forward strand.
TCCCTATACCTAGGCTGATTTATCTGCCTAGGGTTAGGGTTAGGGTTCAGCCTAGGGCTTGGATTTCTTTAACCAGGAAGCCCTGAGTTCCAGGCTTACTTCATCTGCCAAAGGCATCCCAAAGGGAGTGCAGAAGTGCCACAACATGGCTGCTTTCACGGCTTTTCCCTTAGGAAGATCCCTAATATCCGGCTGATTTACCTTCCTAGGGTTACTGTTAGGCTTAGGCCTAGGACTTTTAAAACCAGGAAGCCCTGGGCTCCAGGCACACTGCAGCTGCGAAAGGCATCCCAAGGGGAGCGCAAAAGTGACGCAACTTGGCTGCCACCACTGATATTTCCATGAGACTATCCCGAACCATAGGCTGATTTTCCTTCCTAGGGTTAAGGTTTGAGTTACGCCTAGGGTAAGGGCTCTATTAACCAGAAAGCCCTGAGTTCCAAGAACACAGCAGCTGCGAAGGACTAGCCAAGAAGAGCGCAAAAGTAGCACAACATGCCTGCCTCCACAGCTTTTTCCTTGGGGACATGCCTAATTCCTGGCTGATTTGCCTTTCTCGTCTTAGGGTTGGGGTTCGGCCTAGGGCTAGGATTTTTAAAATCAGGAAGCCCTGAGTTCCAGGCACACTGGAGCTGTGAAAGGCATCCAAAAGGGAGTGCAAAAGTGCCACAACATGGCTGCTTTCACGGCTTTTTCCTTGGCAAGAAGCCTAACACCAGGCTGATTTACCTTCCCAGGGTTACTGTTAGGCTTAGGCCTAGGGCTAGGATTTTTGAAACTAGGAAGCCCTGGGCTCCAGGCACACTGCAGCTGTTCAAGGCATCCCAAGGGGAGTACAAAAGTGCAACAACATGGCAGCTTTCACAGCTTTTTCCTTGGCACCATCCCTATACCTAGGCTGATTTATCTGCCTAGGGTTAGGGTTAGGGTTCAGCCTAGGGCTTGGATTTCTTTAACCAGGAAGCCCTGAGTTCCAGGCTTACTTCATCTGCCAAAGGCATCCCAAAGGGAGTGCAGAAGTGCCACAACATGGCTGCTTTCACGGCTTTTCCCTTAGGAAGAACCCTAATACCCGGCTGATTTACCTTCCTAGGGTTACTGTTAGGCTTAGGCCTAGGACTTTTAAAACCAGGAAGCCCTGGGCTCCAGGCACACTGCAGCTGCGAAAGGCATCCCAAGGGGAGCGCAAAAGTGACGCAACTTGGCTGCCACCACTGATATTTCCATGAGACCATCCCGAACCATAGGCTGATTTTCCTTCCTAGGGTTAAGGTTTGAGTTACGCCTAGGGTATGGGTTCTATTAACCAGAAAGCCCTGAGTTCCAAGAACACAGCAGCTGCGAAGGACTAGCCAAGAAGAGCGCAAAAGTAGCACAACATGCCTGCCTCCACAGCTTTTTCCTTGGGGACATGCCTAATTCCTGGCTGATTTGCCTTTCTCGTCTTAGGGTTGGGGTTCGGCCTAGGGCTAGGATTTTTAAAATCAGGAAGCCCTGAGTTCCAGGCACACTGCAGCTGTGAAAGGCATCCAAAAGGGAGTGCAAAAGTGCCACAACATGGCTGCTTTCACGGCTTTTTCCTTGGCAAGAAGCCTAACACCAGGCTGATTTACCTTCCCAGGGTTACTGTTAGGCTTAGGCCTAGGGCTAGGATTTTTGAAACTAGGAAGCCCTGGGCTCCAGGCACACTGCAGCTGTTCAAGGCATCCCAAGGGGAGTACAAAAGTGCAACAACATGGCAGCTTTCACAGCTTTTTCCTTGGCACCATCCCTATACCTAGGCTGATTTATCTGCCTAGGGTTAGGGTTAGGCTTCAGCCTAGGGCTTGGATTTCTTTAACCAGGAAGCCCTGAGTTCCAGGCTTACTTCATCTGCCAAAGGCATCCCAAAGGGAGTGCAGAAGTGCCACAACATGGCTGCTTTCACGGCTTTTCCCTTAGGAAGAACCCTAATACCCGGCTGATTTACCTTCCTAGGGTTACTGTTAGGCTTAGGCCTAGGACTTTTAAAACCAGGAAGCCCTGGGCTCCAGGCACACTGCAGCTGCGAAAGGCATCCCAAGGGGAGCGCAAAAGTGACGCAACTTGGCTGCCACCACTGATATTTCCATGAGACCATCCCGAACCATAGGCTGATTTTCCTTCCTAGGGTTAAGGTTTGAGTTACGCCTAGGGTAAGGGCTCTATTAACCAGAAAGCCCTGAGTTCCAAGAACACAGCAGCTGCGAAGGACTAGCCAAGAAGAGCGCAAAAGTAGCACAACATGCCTGCCTCCACAGCTTTTTCCTTGGGGACATGCCTAATTCCTGGC